>NW_017095867.1:325-80358 GCF_001412225.1 Nicrophorus vespilloides
CGATAGTATTTTGTTTCTAACGGTTTTTATACAAATGTCGACCAATGAGTTGTGTACACGGCGACGTTATTACCATATAAGGACGTAGAGACGTGTCAGGGTGCATTATGAGTGTCGGTCGTTCATATTTTGTTTCTAACGGTTTTTTTTTCTTCAAATATCTAGCAATGAAAAATCTTGCCTGGAAATAACTATTTCTTTGCAAAATAAAATCTGATTAAATCGAAATGTAAATTATGATTACAAACTCAACATTCATAATACAACTTTTGATATTGTCAAATCTGTCCACAAATATTATTTTCGTTACTTGAGATTTGATCAACAATGATAATATAATTATGGAGTAACATAAAATAATTTAGAAATTTGTTGTGTTGGAACTAAAATATCATATGTTTACCCTACAGCAATATTGATCAAAGGTGTAATTAATTATAGCTACTTATTGTTAGAATGTATGAAAAATTAAGGAAAAAACTTACAAATTTACAGAAGACCAATAGACTGATGTGTACAGGACGACGTTGTTTATATAAAAGGACGAAGAGACGCGTCAGGGCGAATTATTAGTGTTAGTCGATACTATTTTGTTTTTAACGGTTTTTATTCAAATATCGACCAATGAGAAGATGTGTACAGGATGACGTTGTTTATGTAAAAGGACGAAAGGACACGTCAGGCTGAATTAATAGCGTTAGGCGTTAGTATTTTGTTTTTAACGGTTTTTATTCAAATATCTACTAATGAAAACTATCATGTATGTATACATCAAGCTTGACTCGAAATAAAAATTTCTTCTTAAATGAGATTTAGTTCCTTAGTAACAGAAATAATTCAAACATAATATTAATCATAATTTCATGTAAGTGGACAAATTAGTTTTAAAAGTTATTAAATAATTAATGATGTATCTGCAAAAAAATTTCGAAGCAATGAAACTTATCATTCGAAGCAATGTACAGAATCATTCGAAAGGAAAAAAAATGTTTTTTGGCCACTTGTAAGTGGACAAATTAGTTTTAAAAGTTATTAAATAATTAATGATATATCTGCAAAAATTTTCGAAGTAATGAAACTTATCATTCGAAGCAATGTACAGAATCATTCGAAAGGAAAAAAAAATGTTTTTTGTCCACTTGTAAGTGGATGTACAGAATCATTCGAAAGGAAAAAATTGTTTTTTTTTCCTTTCGAATGATTCTGTACAATTTACATAACCAAATGAAATGGGAAATATTTAGAATCCAGTGTTTGCATAGGTTAGACCCAATCAATAAGTGTTGGTGTAGGAGTATTAATATGCGTTACACTAGTTTCTTTCTAATTTTTGACCCAGTTATTGTATTTTATGTCTCTTAGAGAAAAAGCACACAAAGTCTCACATGCAGGGCTTCATTCATTTTTTATTAAATTAAGCGACACAAATGGTCAGCTTAATCCGATTTATCAATCGTTTGGTTAAGCTTTGGCAAAGAAGGACAAGGGGACGATTTATATTTCGGGAGCAAGAATTTCTTATCAACATATTTTTATTATAGCTATTATTATACATGTATAAATGGTGTGTTCTTTTTGTTCTAGATTAATTTAGTTTACTCGACATGGATCAAAAGAAGAACTCTAAACATCGTGGTGAGTTATATGTTACATCTTCTTTATAGTACTTCTTTATTTTTTTTTTCTTCTTCGGTCTTCACAATACTAGACTTTCTCTCCGACTCCCGAGAAAGTGAACTCTTTGAAGTTCACGATTTGCATATCATGTATAACAGTCATGCGTTCCTATGTGTCTATATTGCGAACGCTGATAAATATTCCAAATTAATTACATTACGCTTACAATGTGCTCTACTACCAAATAATCTAATATAGTGATCAAATTCATATACTTTCAGTGTTAATTAATTATAATCAAGAACAATCATGTGTAATTGGCGTGGTAAATCGTATATTGTATTTAGGAAATACATGTTGCATGTACTTTAGTAATCTTACCTACAAAGAATATTGTAGTGAGCATTGTGTGTCATATATCTAAATACCTGTTATCTTTATTACTACAATATGCAATCGCTTCCTTACTAGGATTTCTAGTTATACATTCACCTCTAAACTTAAAGTATTATGTGTTAAATGTATTTTTCTTTGTTTTATTGTAAAATTTATGAATATATTTTGTATAGGAGGGACCGGAGCTGGCGGTGAGACTCACTCCTCTAGGCATTCGGTGAATTCGAGTTCCGGTGTGCTCATGGTGGGACCTAACTTCCGGGTCGGCAAGAAAATCGGCTGTGGAAACTTCGGCGAGCTCAGATTGGGGAAGAACCTCTATAATAATGAGCATGTCGCCATTAAGATGGAATTAATGAAGTCTAAGGCACCGCAGTTGCATTTAGAATACCGCTTCTATAAACTCCTCGGATGCAATGGTAGTCGCGAAAGTGAATTGCCTCAGACCCCAAGGCATTGTTTTTTTATTAATGTATATATTTTTTAGAGGGTATTCCCGATGTATATTATTTCGGTCCATGTGGGAAATTCAATGCTCTTGTTATGGAATTGCTGGGACCTAGCTTAGAGGATCTCTTTGATCTGTGCGAACGTAGATTTACTTTGAAGACAGTACTCATGATCGCCACGCAGCTTCTACATAGGATCGAGTACGTCCACGGTAGACACTTGATCTATCGGGACGTGAAACCGGAAAACTTTCTCATCGGCCGCAGTACAACAAAACGTGAAAAAATCATCCATATTATAGGTAACGAACAAAACTACAATAATGTCGAAAAATGAAGCGTTGACGAACTAATTGGAACGTTCTGGATTTTTAGATTTTGGTTTAGCTAAAGAATACATAGAACTAGAAACAAACAAGCACATTCCCTATAGAGAACATAAATCTTTGACCGGTACCGCACGCTACATGTCCATCAACACCCATCTAGGTAAAGAACAATCCCGCAGGGATGACTTAGAAGCATTAGGACACATGTTCATGTACTTTCTCAGGGGCTCATTGCCTTGGCAAGGCTTAAAGGTATCCAACATATTCAATGGACACTTGTCTTGAGATGCATTAAAATTAAATTACCTACTATTTAGGCGGATACCCTTAAAGAACGTTACCAAAAAATCGGAGACACCAAGCGTGCAACGCCAATTGATGCATTATGTGAGGGACACCCTGAAGAAATGGCCATATACCTCAGGTATGTGCGACGACTGGACTTCTTCGAGACCCCCGACTACGATTACCTTCGTAAACTATTCACGGATCTTTTCCAAAGAAGAGGCTACATAGACGATGGCGAATTCGATTGGACTGGAAAATCAATGGTAATTTTCATAAATAATAAGTTAAAACTGAAGCAAAAGCACAAACGAAAGATAATGTTAACAGTGATTATCAATTACCTAAATTTCACTTAATTTGCATGCATGGATTAGCCACCAAGTATATATCTATTACAACAAGTGCGCAATGCACCGCCCTCTAATAAACTAAAAACCAAATCCGACAAGGTATTGTACCTGTAAAGAAGCTCGATACCGCTTTTAAGATTATTAGAAAAGAACACAACTAATGGATTTCTTTGTTTGTTTGTTTTTTTTTTCATACAGAGTACCCCAGTGGGATCTTTACCAACGACCGGTCACGAGGTAGTCGTTTCACCTAACAGGCATGTTCCCAACAAGGTAGGAAAACTGTCAACTCTTGCAAATAAATACATGAATGTCCATTATCTTCTACAATTTGCAAATTCCATTAATTATTACAATCAAATCCAGGGTGGTGAATATTTATCTGAGGATGATGATGTTTTTCAGCAAGTCATTTTGTTATCACAATATCAGGTACAGAAGTATCTTTGCTAGAATTGTACTCTTACGCTGTTATCCTATCCTGTTCAATTTTATGAATCATATTTACTTTGATATTACGACTTGATAAAGCAACTCTAATATTTTTTCGATTTTTAGACGACCGGAAAAGGAAATGCATGGCCGGAAACTTCGAAGCAAAGTACTTTAGGAAACTTAACTCCTGCCGACCGCCACGGGTCCGTTCAAGTGGTGAGCTCCACGAATGGAGAATTAAACACGGACGATCCGACTGCCGGTCATAGTAACACCCCTATTACTCAACCCCAAGAAATAGAGCTACTGGATGAAACTAAGTATATTGATAATAACGATGTTAGTAGATGTGCTGATGTCGCGTTGTATTTTAGGTGCTGTTGTTTCTTCAAAAGAAAGAAGAAGAAAGGAGTACGCACTAAATGACTACAATATAACGAGACAGACCAGCACTTAACACTGTTACCGTGTGGTCATAGTAGCGCTGCTACTCTTAACTGACTCTAGTTTTAAATGAAGACCAACGTACAGTTGTTATTATGTTATGTACTATTTAAATAGGTAAATGTAGGTTAGTCTTAATTTAATATTTAAGATATGTTTTAAGTCGTTATCATATCTATGAATGTCGAATGAGCCTTACTCGTATGCTAATTGTTCGGTTGATTTGTAGTAACGAAAGAAAGACACCAGAATCAATTATTTTCAACGTATCCCCCTTATTATTATTCTATATATATTTTTCTTCTTTTTTTTTGGATTTATAAGAAATGTGTATATTATTAATTAATTAATATTGTTTACCAAATATTAATATAGCTAAGGATTCTGTTCTTCGAATGTTCATATAACTAGTATGTATATTTAAAGCAAAAAAAAATAACAAAAAAATGCAAAACATAGGGAAAACATTGTAATAATAACGCTGCGACTACTCTACAGTAAAATATTGGCAAAAAAATGATGTTCTCGTTCGATAATTGCATAACGCGCGATTTTATTGTATATATACACGCATATATATATATTAGACAAAAAACAAATTTATTATTACTTTTTGCAATGATTATTTTTCTTTTAGTCATCTTAATTTATTGAGTTCCTTTTAATTAGCATCATGCGATAATTACCACGAGTAAGGTTTTTGGATAGTAATTTACTCCAGATTTGTAAATATTTGAACAAACAGAGAGACGACAAAAGAAAGTTAAGCGGAAAAATGTAGCGGGATGAAAAAAAAAACAAATAATAATTAAAACGAAACCTAAAGCCTTTGCAGCAAACGGTGTTTACTCTATCTCTGTTTCTCATTATATACACAAAAGAAGGGTTGACAAAAAAAAGGTTAAAATGCAAATAAGAAAATTTCAAAAACAAGCAAAATTTAAGTAGGAGCACGCATCGTTATGGGAAATGCCAAAATTTTATTACCGTGTTTTTCATAGGTACTATAAAACAAACGGAGGGAGAAGCTTTTCCAGTCCAAAATATTTACATACTATATATTTATATATATATAATTAAATATATATACATATGAATATTTCTACTGTCATATTGAATGTCCACTGGGACTTTATCGTTTTTTTTTTGTTTGTTTTGCTATGCGAAAAGTTGAAAAGCTCGGAGAGGAAAAGCTGATGAAGTCAATAATAATAAAACAAAAAAAACGCCTTATTGTGTTGTTTGCTTTTTGTAATCCATCTTGTAAGTGTTTTTTTAATGAACCATCCACTTAATTATATATATATTTATATATATAGGAAGCTCTTAAGTTGGTTAAATTTTGGCCACATCATCTATATTTTGTTTGTTTTATTTTAAATTAATTTATTAAAAAGTTCTTTTTTTTTACGTTTATTTGTTTCACTTTCATATTGTTTAGATTTTATCATGGCCGAGTATTTTCGTTCACGTTCAATATTAGGATGTTGCTATAATTTAAAGTATGTTATGGGGCAACGAGCTTTACTATTGTTGATCTCCATTAAGAAAGATACAAACAAAAACAGAGACTTAAGGTCGCCTGCTTAAACCTTCACCTATATATGTATATATCTAATCTTATTTTTTTTTCTGTTGTTTTTTTATGGACAATTGTGTATGGCCTCATTTGTGTACGAGTTTTAATTTTCGTTTATTTTGTTCTTGTTTCATTTATTATTTCTTTCTGTTCAAGCTATTCTTTAATTATAGAAAAAAAAATATAGAAATCTTCTGCAATGTTTTCATTGAATCCCAAGTCTTATGTAACGTGCAGGTACATAAACCTGTGTTTATATTTTCATATATACGAGGAAAACAAAGGTGATATATAATAATTCGTGTTTAATATTGTTTCCACATTGTACTAAGGTTTCATTGAATTCAAGTGAATCGTAATTTATATAATTAAAAAAGAAACAAACAAAATAAATTCAATTTGAATTTGCACTTTCGTCGTTTAAATCAATCGGTATTACCATGTATAGCAATCCTGGGTGTTGCGTTTGTTAGGAAATTCCAGTGGTCAATTGCTCATCATGATGAGTCAACATACTTATTGAATAATTTTCTGCCACAAATCAGCGTAACAAAGGATATGACATACAAAGTTTGTATCATTGGATACCATTTAGTGACGTGGATTTATTGCTTTCATTCTAAGTTGAATATTAATATGAGTAACGTTTAAATGTAGCCAAAATGTATATACTTCAACTATTTAACTGTTAACACTTTATAAAAGTATTTGACCGGCAGAATTATATCTATTTGTACTACATAATAAATGCTCTTTGAAATCACGTGTACCATGCTCTTTCTTTGTATTTCATAAATGTTTAACACAATTATATCCTCATATTCGAGCAATTCTAATATGTTACTATTTCGAAACATTATTCTTATGTAACTTATGTTTCCTTTTTTTTTTTCCTGAATACCAACTCTGATGTTTCTCACATTTTAAAACATGATCCCAACTTTTTATTTAATATAAATATATCTTCAAGCGGCAGACATTAGACAATAAGAGTGTAATAAATAAATTGTACTAGAAATTAAAAATACTATGTACAAAGCAAAAGCAATCTGCAAAACATTTTTTGTAAACTTCAACAATAAAAATTATTTACATATTTGAAATTTATTTATTTTTTTAATAACCTTAATCATTATATTAGTACAAGTTCTTTCCCTTATCACTATTTATATTAATATTATACTCTATATATATTAGACAATTTGAATATACATGAACATTTCTTTAAGCTTTCCTTGATTACTAGATTTATTGGATTGGTATTTGAAGTATATTGTCATTAGGATTAATATCCTATACAAAGGAAAATATTATAATTAGTATCAGCCATAAATTATACACCGGGACACCGGTTAATCGCGTATTAGGGACAAATTCTAAAGAACGGAAACAAAATCGATCTTCGGATAATTAGGTCAGCCACTTAATCGAAATAAATATACTAGTCCCGATCAAGCGGAATCACCTGTATTTTTAATGATACTAGATGAAACGGATCAATATTATAATAAAGACTTTGATGGAAATTTGGGGCAAATCCTTGGAATAAATAGACTTTACTATCACATGTATACACAGTTGATTCCGCTTAATCGAGACAGCCGCTTATTAGGAACAAATCCTAAAGATCGAAAAAAAAAAACGCAAATAACAAAGGAAGGGGGAACGTTTAATCGGGACAAATATACTAGTTCCAATTAAGCGGAGTCATCTGTCTGATTTTTTTTGCTAAAACTTAATGTATCTTCTGAGATAATCAAATTGAACATTTAACAAACTTTTCTAAATAATTATGATATAATAAAGGAATTGGTAAAAATATAAACTTTCAATATTAATCAAATTAGTTTATTTCTATATAAAATTAATTAGATACTATTAGAAACTATTTACAAATGTACAATTTTCCCATGAAAGTACCTTCGCCCAGGACAATCTACAGGAAACTACAGGTCGTTCGATGAAGTATGCTACTACTTATTGCCTGTAAAATGTGGACATTTTTATTGTGCATGGGTTGAGTTCCTCGTCGAAAAGAAAAAAAGAACAAACAGAATACGTTTTTTGTATGCTGTAGAATCCCGGCTTTGTGGTTTATTTTATGTTTTGTACTAAGGTTTGATTCAAAAGATGTAAAAGAAAACGGCGGCATCGTACGACCCGTCGTCTTCAATAGCCCCGGACCCAATGTTACTCCTCCATTTTTATTAATTTTTCTCAATTTTCTTATATAATATATTTTTATTTATTTTTCCCTGCTTAATAGTATTTGTTTTAAATTTTCATTTTATTGAACGTAGATCAGTCTTTAGCGTTGCAATTTCACGTGTATGTTTCCTTTTCTTTCCAGAGTGAACTCTTTTCAGGAATTCCTTAAACCCAACACAATCAACGAAATGAACTGATTATATAAGAAGCGACTGAATTAATATATGATTTCTTTTCGTACTTTACACATTTTTACCGTTATTGTTTTGTTGTTTTTTGTCTTGCATTACACAAATTAAAGCAAAAACGTTCCTGAAAAAATACAATAATATATATACGATAGATAATTTATCCTAGGATACTAAATACAAAAGTAGTGTAATGAAAATACAGGAAAGGTCAAACACAATGTAATATTAATACTTAAGTCACTGTGGGTGAGTGTACCGTGCAATATTCACAATTAATAATTGTACTTATTCCCCTAGTTTGTTTGTTATATTTCATTATCATACTTGTCATTCACATCAATGTATAAAAATAAATGAATACCAGAATGTCCGAATATAATATTCTCTTAATATTCTTTTTTTTTTGGTTTTGTCCGATTCTTGAAAAACACTTTCTTATTTTAACATTTAAACCACAAAATACTGTTCCGTTCATCCTATTAAAAAAAAAAACAAACAGGAAAATTAATAAAAATAATAGAAGTAATGATAGTCATAAAAGAAAATCGTAAAAAAGTCTACGAATGTGCAGAAATTAATATTAGAAAACGTAAGTCACAAACATAAATTATAAAGAACATTGTTATAAATAATAACAAATGAATAAATGACAATAAATAATATAAGTTTCTTCCACTGTTCACTGGAAGTTCCTAGTAAAGGAACGATTGAGTTATTTTTGGTACAAGTCCAAAATATAAATTTCAACCTGGATTCCCTAGATCTTACTAAATTATCACAAAAAAATAAAAATTAATTTAAAAGAAATCGCATTTTAGAGACGAATAATCCGATATAAAATAATAGATTTACAGGTGATGTTTTCTTAATCATAATTAATTAATTCTAATTTAAGTAAAAAAAAAACATTGATATGTAAACTAGTATTTTACGTATTTAAGCTCTTCAACTCAATAACATGCAATTCATTTGTTTCTGACATGGATTTTAGTTTTTCTGTATCAGGCGAACATGTTGAACAAATGTAGTCCTCGTCTTCATTAATGTCCTTCGCTGAAAGTCCAACACATGCCATATGAAACCACTGTTCACAGCCACCATCACACTGAACCCAATCAACTTCATCTCCTGAGGGTTGCAAACACGTCGACACTGCACACATTGCGTCCTCGTCACCTTCATCGTCGTCTTCTTCCTCGTCACTTTTTGTTTCACCGTTAGCTTTGGATTTTCGTTTACGACTTTGCTGTCTTATAGTATTTTCTTTTGTTTTACGTGGCACTCGAACCTTCTTCGAGGTCACATCCCTTTTTACTTTGCATCCACTGGTTTCTGGCTCTTCTGATCGCCTTTTCTTACCTTTTTTAACAGGCGTGGATATGGGCACAGTTGCAGTTGAAACATCGGCTACCGCCTAAATAAAAACATTCATTTGCATTAGAATGTATCATACTAATAAAAATACTTACATCGAAATCTATAATTAAAGGTTCCTGTTCCAAATCTCTAGAAAGGAGATTCAATTGCCATAATTGATCATTCTCATCCAATGAAACCTCCAAGAGGTCTCCTTCTGTAATGAGCTCGAGGATCTGCTCTCGAACCGATTGATTGATTGTGATAGTGCATTCAGCTTCTTCCTGTTTAGAAAATGTCATGGAGTATGCATGCTCCATGTCGTCGTCTGATAAGGATTGTATAGTGGAATCAGAAATGTCTTCATCGATAATTCCAGTACCTGCGGAAACAGTCGAATCTTGGATGCTCTTCTCAGGCTGTGGTTTACTATCAAGTGGCGGTGGTGGTGGAGGAGGTGGCATATTTTCCCTTTTTGTTATTTTATATTTAATTTCCATGGCGAGCAATTTACTCATTGCTGGTGCAATTTCGGGAGATTGAATAAACTGTCTAGCCCTATCTTGCCAATTCATTGCTCTCTCGGTCAGACACTGAAGAGCTTCGCCTTCCGGTAATCGACTGTGCAACTTTTGCAAAGACATTAACAATCCCAGAATTGTCTCTAGTCGCGGACGTCTGGTTCGTTGACAATTTATACATAAAAATTTACTATTTTTGACTCCTATTCTCAAAGACATTGGTTTTATGTTTTTTCGTAGACGATCTGTTGCTAATTTTGGCAATTGGACACAGGATGAGTGGAACCAGTCCTTGCACAAAACACACTGCATCATTACACCGGATACGGCCTTCTGACAGGTGCAGAATGTGGTATCTTCTGCATCAATCTTTTTTGCTGTATTCGAAGATATAAGGTCTTTTACCATCTGCATCTCTTTATCTTCAGCATCTTTGAATGCAGTAACTACAGATACTGGATCCATAATTTCAGCAAGCCTGGTATTCTCTTCGCTGGGCTTTTTCTTATTCTTATTGGGGTAAAGTTGTGTTCTTGGAGACAAAGACTCCATTAACGTGAAGAACGAATTCTTTAATAGGAATGTCTTAGATGTTCTCTCCTTCCATGAATGTGCGGAAGCAATGTACGTTTTTAGTCTTTCGACTTCATCCAAGTGGAAAGTAAAATTTTTACTTTTCTTAACTAAATCCTCGATGGCAGTAAGGTATGGGTAGAACTCTAACGAGTTGATCTCCTGCAATTCTTTAAACCAACCATTCACACTGTTTACGCTGTCCACTAAGAGATTTTCTGTTGGTAAATATACATCAATACCTGACGCGATTTTGATTAAATTTTCTGCTTCCGTTACAATATTTACACCTTGCTTTGCAAATAAAGCTTGAGCTTGTTCTTCCCAATCTTCAGCATCTGTGATCAAGGCTTGGAGATCAGATAAAGTTTCTTCTATCAATGGATCAGCAGGAAGACTGAATCCTCTTCTTAGCAAGTTATTTAAGGTGCTTATTTCAGCTACTTCTGGCGTTTTTTTTCTGGTCTCAATAACATCTTTTACCCACCTTAATTGTATATATCTATCTTTTAAAGGTTTCAAGGTTGGCAATTGAATGCATAATCCATTGCTAAATTCTATTAATTCTTCAACTTCTTTTAATGGACAGTCCTTAACCTCCATCTCTAGGTATTTTCTGCTTTCCAGTTCGAAATAATCGGTCTTTTTTAATAATTCTTTTATAATTGTCTCTTCATCTAGGATGCAAGCTAAGCTATCGATTTCATCACAGAACAAACGCAATTCTTGCAACGTCAATTTGCTTCTGTTGTCACAGGAGTATCGTGTCCTGATCTTATAGAAATCTAGCTGTTTGATTACACTCGCACATTTTTCAGCATCTTCGATTGCATGTGCTAATGTCTGTAGTAAGTCAGACTTTGGAAAATTCTTACCATCTGCCTCTGCTAACAGAGCACGTAATTCAGATAAATCTACACTTTTTGGATTTTTCCTATCCAAGACGTCTTTTACTCGGTCAGCCCAACGATCAAATGATTCAGCTTTTTGCTTAAGACTTCTCAATAAAGGTAGTAATTCGTCAAGTGTATATCTGTATCTCAGAGTATGTCTGCTTGGAGGACATTTGCACAGAGAGGCATAGTGTCTCAGGCACACTAAGACATCTGCTGTGCAAGCACATGTCAATGCGGACATGAAGCAAGTTGTTTTGCATACTTCACATTGGCGCTCATCGTCTGGTAACAGTTCGAATGCCTCGCGTTCTGCACTGGTGACACCCTATTAGAAGATTAGAAAATTAGCAACAAGAAATTATATATAAGGTTTTTAACTTACCCAGTCCAAAAGACTCTTCCTCAATTTCTTCTCAGTCTCCACCATTCTTAACATATCAGTATATGTCGCTGCGGCAACAGTAATGTCCAATTTCTCAGAATTGGTTGCCATTTTACAGACGAGTTCGTCGTGAGAAAACACGCAAAATCTTCTTAGCTGAGAGTAATGCAAAACACATTCCCTACCCATGGCTACCCAATCAGCGGGAGCAAAATTCACGGCCTCCGCGAAATTATATCTATAAGGATAGATGTAACAATTAAAATCTACCTTTATTTAATTAAACAATTTAACTTACCCTTGATTGAATCCAGCATGATAAGCACGTGGGAATGTTATTACAAATTCACCTGCGTGTTGGTCGGTCCTGTAGACCGGAACTCCCGCGTTCATCAGTATATTTGGGTTCATGATTGTAACTAATTGATGCAGTAAATCAGGCTGTGTTTGAAATAATTCCGGAGCAGCTGATTTCATTGTCTCCTCGAATAATTCAGCTTTCATTCCGGATACTCCGTACCAAGTTTTCGGTTCACCCCAGTGGAGGTAGTTGATGGAATAACTCCAATGGTCTTCGTTGTGCCAACAGAACGTCGCGAAGCACATGCCTACATACATCCAAGGTACCTTCATTCCTGATATATCAGCGTTAATGTACCCAAGTACGGATCCTTCGAGAACTGGTAGGTTGTTCAAATTCCATCCGGACAAAGCGTACTCGTGGTCAGCGGGTAATAAGTTTAATGCATTTTTTGTCGGAAATCCAGAACCGTGATCCATTGTGTGTAAATCAGCACCATATTCTACTGTAACATCTTCATCGATAGAAGATACGATACGCCAAAACTCCTTTTCCACCATTGAAGTCGGAACTAGCTGCAATGATAAAAGTATCACAGCTTAATACTTGATTGTCGCAAATATAATAATTCGATCTGTTAAGACCAATAAAGAGTACATATTAAAGAGATGACCAGCTTCCTTGACCCTTTTTTCCATACGCTCATGCGTACTACCTAATAAAAAGAGCATCCGAAGCACATGCGAGTTGCTGCAATCACAGACGTGCATCAATTGCAAACGCGAGGAAGACAATAAACTAGTACACGAATGAATACAGAAACGTACGTATAACAGAAGCAGTAAACAAATCTTTTACACATCTTTCTTTTCTTGCAAGGAGAAGAAACCATAATACCGAAGACATGTTATAGATAGACATTATACAGTTACCGGCGAGACCTCACGAATTATTCTATATCATATATAGCTTGCAAAATTAGGTAACTATATACTATTAATGTAATATGCTGCTTTGTGATCAATATTGCTCCATATTAATAACAATAGCTTGCCAATTAGAGAACGCTTAATTTAGAGTCGGGATTACTATTGTTAGCAATTGAAATCACAGACAACCAACCAACTAACGACGACTGTTCGCCTAGAAATGCATGTTTGAACGTGCGGATTATTACTGCTTGTTATGTAGACAATAAAAAACGTTATATAATAATTATTGATTTCGATGTTTGTTGAAACGAAATAAAAAAAAGGAACAAAAAATAAGAACCAAATAATTAAGTTACTTTTAATGAAAGTACGTCTAAAAAACCTAATCATGAAAGATTGTCTGTAATGAGGTATTTGGAGAAATATATACAGATTACAGAAGATTTTAAGTGAGGGAAAAAGACTAAAGCTCTTTGTTATGTAAATTGTACATTGTTCTAAGTCTGAGACCAACCAGTGGTTGATATTGCATAGACGCAGAATACTCGTGTTTTTCGACATTTATAATAATAATCTAAGCTAAATAGACGAGTATAGCCGATATTGCTGCACAAAAGTTAATATTATTTGTAGGAAACAATAAATACTTTACATCATCTTAGAATATACCAAGCAACAATAAAATGTATGTAATCAGAGTGAACTAGTAGTTCGTTTATAAAACACCAACAATATTAACAATAGCACCATATCATGAAATAAAAAGAGTTGAAGCCAACGTTGCAAGACGAAAATACTGTCTACAGTGGATGAATTAATTTAAGCACGCTTTGGAACATATTACAATGAAACCATCAATACTATTATAAATAGCTGTCAAATAGGATAAGGATATAAAGGAAACGTGTACTTTGTAAAGGGAACTATATATTTGATTAAGAATAATGAATTAATTAGTTCACAACAAATCATACATATATACAATTTATGTTAACACAAAGGATATTAAAACAATAAGTTATTGGACAAAAACTGGGAAGCTTAAGCTATATATATATACAAAATTACTATTAATTCTAAGAACGAATATTCTTCGACATTTCGTATATTGCATGTGCATGAATTAAATTACCGACATGAAATGTTAAAAAATATAAACCAATTACATAACGGAGAAGAGGTGGAGGAAACACGTGGTAGATGCTGCAATTATTGACATGTTAAAAATAAAAAATATTGCATAATGGAAAACAGTAAATATTTGCTTTCTTCGGTTCAATTATAGCAATATTATTTTATTAGAATTAACTATGGTTTTTCCTCGAATTTACAAGATACAAAATGATCGGCGCACGCAACATCACGAAAAATCGAAGTTTAATTGCGTCACGAAAAGTTGGTTTTTCCGTAAGAGTACTAGAAAGCACATTGATTTCGATGCATATGCTTTTTTCCCGTTACAACACATTAAGTCAAGCATCGTTTACTGCAGTTGCGAACTTTAGTTTTATTGTCTCTATGCTCATAAATAAACTACAAATAATAAAAGGAATGAACTGCGGATAAAGAAAACCACGGCCAACACAATAAACTATACTCGCGGTTTTTCTTTTTAAATTGATATAATACGAGGTCATCACCATAGTGGGTCTTATTTGTTTCTACGTAATCTAAATGAAAACAAACTTACATGCACGGGCATATTGAAATATTCAGACTTAAATGTGTCTGCCATTTCTCCGAATTGCTGCAGGTTGTACTCTCGTTGGGCCTGTTCGAAACCGAAGGCTTCCATAGGTTTGGACACCTCCGCTGCAACGCATTTCGGACAACACCAGTCGCCCTTTGGAATTTCTGCCAGAGGTGGCATAAGGCAAAACGTGTGGTAGCTATCATCACAGCCGTCGCATAATAGCATTTGTTCTTCGGAGTCACCACGTCGGCAATTATGGCAAATATATTTGGCCAGCTAAAGAGACCAACATTAAAATATCTGTATTCTATTACTATTCTCTCAACTTACCGGATCAAAATCGAACTCCGATTTTGGTCTTGGCTTAAAATCATCATTCTTTTTCAAATTAAATCCAGCCATCTTTGGTCCAGGTCCATAAAACTGTAATCTTTTTAACTCTTTGTTATGGTCACTCTCAGAATCTGATGTTGGTTCCTCTTTGATGGTGACATTCTCCACCTCCACTTTAATCACAACCTCACCAACTTCTGGCTCAGGAGCTGCTGTTCCTTTGCTTCTCCTACTGTAACAATTTTTTCTACTTACAGTTGGTTGAGTATTTAATAGCCTAGATTTGGAAGGCTTATATTCTTGATCTTCATCATCCTCTGTCTTAATTTCTTGTTTAATATTATGAATCTGCTGGATACAAGAACAGAGAATTAGTTTTTCGGTATATTTTACTAATGTTAACCAGACGTACGATTTTCTTTTCCATTGCGAAGACTTCAAATGGATATAAAAGTCTCTCATAATGCGTCTTTAGTATCGTTCCTATTCCCTTACCCTGAGGATAACCCATGTATACGGCTACTTTAGCCCATTTTCGCTCCTTCGATACATTCGAAAACCCGCCTTCATGTTCGACAAGACGGTGCAATGTATATAAGTCAAGTGCACGTTTTTCAACCATGGGAATCTTAAGAGATGAACCCTGCAGCTCCCAGAACTTTGCAATTTGATCTAAGAAATTGAGTTTTATCCTTGTTTTGGCCTAAAAATTAAACTAATTTAGTATAAAACAAACTTGAGCTTTCTGGAATCAGATTAACCTCTAGTTCATTTAGTCTTTGGATTCTGGGGGTAAACTTTAATTTGTCAACATCAACAGCAAATGGTGGCTGCCAATTCTAAAAAAATGGCAAGATATTTAATAGTTGCTAGTGATTAGGTTTCAATATTTCACTCACTGGTGGTGGTTTTATTTTACATATTCCATACTTTTCAGCAATGGGCCTTATCTTGTCAATAAAGACTAGAGGTTCTGCAAATTCAGCCTCTGTGGGGCTAAATACAGGTGCCTCTGGAGGCACTGCAAACTCAAATACATCTTGCCTTGTGGACTTTGCAGATGAATCATTTGAGCAACTACCGGTGTTGCTCAGTGTGGGACTAATTCTTTCATCTCTTCCAGACATTTTTCTTTTATTTTCATATAGATCTCATTCTTAAAAAATAATAACTAATGGAAGAAGGCTTCCGGCAATTAGTTAGCTGGATGAGATTTGTTTTATTTGAACATGTAGATTCTTGATTGCTATGAAAAAGAAAATAATTAGAAATTAGTCAAAAATAGAAAAATTGCATAATAATCTGAGTGTGCATTTTATAAAGAAAAGAAATGGAAAAACATGGTGTGGAAAGCTTTTACTTTTTCTTAAAACTTACCTGATCTAATGGATGTTAAAGTTTTCTTCCATATTGTAATTTTCACCATTTTATATGCAGGGGAAAAAAATATTGGTATGACTTTGGTCATCTATTGTTCCAATGATCCAATTGGTTTTGTTCGCTATTCTCAGCTACTTTCAGATCCGAAATTAATATTGAAAGTTTTGGACACTCCGTCGTTGTCCGACGATCGGCGCTCAATGTTTGTGCAATAATTTCTGCGAAAAGTTGCCGAAACTTGCAGTTGATGATCGGAAGAAAAACAGTTTCGCACCATTTGAATCATAAAACTGATCCAACTTTTGCCTCGTTACTTTGGATTGACGAATTATATCACCTTTTCACTTTAAGCAAAAGTTCTTGTATTTCCTTTACAGCAGAGTTTTTCCATTTCGCTGTTCTTAATGTTCCTTTTTTTGATTTTTCTACTATTCTTCTTTATTTCTACCTGTCTTAATTTCTATCCAATACGTTGTCCACACGGCAATTGACGGGTGTATGCAGAATTTGCAAGGAAGATCGTGTATACAACTAATCTACCTCGGATTACAAAAGCAAATCACAGACAGAACAGTTACACTCGACGGTCGGGAAGTCTCAATTTATGTCGTGGAAATTAAACACAACAGAATTCTGCAAAAATCACCACTCTAACTTTTTGCTACTCCTCATCACTTCTTGTACTTTTTCCTTTTTTTTCTGTTCCGTCGAGTACGCATAAATGTCGTCGGTGAGACAACACAGAACTAAAAGCTCCCCACTCGTTAAATCATTGATTCCAATGTATTTCACGAGAACATACAATTCCGTCTAAAATGGCATAAACAGTTTAAAAAGATAAAACCCGAACTATCAAAAGGATCATCAAGCCTTGCCTGGACCCGAGCCCAACAACTGCAAGAACTCACCGACTGCTCTTCACTTCGCACATAACGTCTCTGCTTCCACAGAATTGGAACAATTCACGATCCGTAAAACCTAACGTGTTAGGTTAAAATACCATCGGTTATTTGGTATCGCGTTCTACGTGACGCCCAACCAACCATCTAATTGGACAACTCCGCATACCATGATCAGCCATAATGAACATGTTCAGTATTTCGCTTGGTCCGCTGCCATGCATCACTAGATGGCTCTATCTAAACAACCCAAACATTTAATTATAAACATTACTTTGTTAACGCCTTCTACATATATTGATTATCCACAAATGTGCACTGAGCACCTATCATAAATTATATATACTTCTTTAAAAGTCTTATTGTTTGTAAATAGGATTTTAATTAAATAATTTCCATGAAGCGAATGCGCTCAAAAACCACCTAAAACATTCCAAATTATGAGGTTTCATAACGACAGAATCTATAAACAGTTAATAATAATATACTGAAATGTCAGGAAAGTTTATTACTAGAAATTACTTATTTATATTATAACTAAAAATGAATTAAAGTAATTCATCAGAAACGATTCAAATTAAAAACTTATAGTTGCAAATAGCATCTGAAGGTTGGTAGGAGTGTGCGTTTTTCGTTGGTGCCACTGATTGTTGGGCAAAACATTAATGGAATGTAACTTCATTTTTGTTATAATAAAATTTCCTGGTTTTTTGTTTTGTTTTTCGTTCGACCGAATAAGTGTAAAATGATTCCAGGCAGGTTCCTCTGGTGGTTCGCGAGGTGCTGAATTCCGTTTTCCGTTAGGAGGACGTGTCGGAGCCGCACATTGATGAAGGCCAGCCTTTTGAAAAATGAGTCACAAGAGTGACAAATCCTCACTTTCTCAACCGTTGCGAGTGGAAACAGAAGAAAATGTTCATCCTGAAGGGAACAATTACTTTGATGAGGATACTCCACACAGTAATGACAATGAAGACACAGAATCTTTGGGCCCACTGCCCCCCAAATGGGAGAAAGCTTACACTGAAAGTGGTGAAGTTTACTTTATCGAGTAAGTACCATTACTATTAATTCAATTCCTCACTAACATATTCCTGTTATTTTAGTCATGCCAGTGGCACATCACATTGGTTAGACCCCAGATTATCAAAGTTCCAGAAGAAATCATTGGAAGACTGTATGGATGATGAACTTCCATACGGTTGGGAGAAGATTAGTGATCCCAATTATGGTACATACTTCATTGATCATGTAAATAGGAGAACTCAGTATGAGAACCCTGTCATTGAAGCAAAAAGGGCTGCATCCCAGGCCTCAGCTCGTGTTAGCCGTGCTTCTTTCACTAAAGACCCTTCAGAGCTTTGTGGGCAGCGCTTTCGTACCTCCCTAGTTAAATCCTCTCGAGGTTTAGGTTTCACAATTGTTGGTGGGGATGATGGCATAGATGAGTTCTTGCAAATTAAATCTGTTGTGCCTAAAGGTCCAGCATGGCTTGATGGCAAATTGCAGACAGGTGATGTAATTGTTTTTGTTAATGACACCTGTGTGTTGGGCTACACTCACAACCAAATTGTGCGATTGTTTCAATCGATAAGCGTAGGGTCCACAGTAACGTTAGAATTGTGCAGAGGTTATCCTTTGCCCTTTGATCCAAATGACCCCAATACTGAGGTGGTAACAACCATTGCAGTTGATTTACGATTGCAAACTGTTCCAAATGAGAAAAGACTTGCTAATCTAGATACAAATTACAACTTTCTTGATGGTGATGACATTTCTAGAGATGAAGGTAGTGCAATTGACAATAACGACGATATAGAAGATATTCTTAAGGGCATAAATCTGAGCGTCACCAAGGTTGAAGTTAGTGTCAAAATTGTCAAGGGAAATCTGGGGTTCGGATTTACAATAGCGGATAGCGCGTGCGGGCAAAGGGTTAAGAAAATCCTGGATAGACAAAGGTGTAAGAATTTAATGGAAGGTGATATTCTACTGGAGATTAATGAAATACCACTCCAAAATATGTCACATGACGATGTTGTTCAGGTGTTAAAGAATTGCCCTTACAACAATGAAGCAACAATCTGCGTTCAGAGGGGTTGCAACAGTAAACCATTGATAGCTAGAAACAAACCAAGAAAGCTGGACAATAGATTTAACTCTAAGGATATGGCGAATGCGTTTCGCAGCAAAACGCCCACTGCTGACATATACAGCACCCAGCCGAGAGAAGTATTACCAAGCAGACCAAAAACTCCAATAGTAGACACTCGAAATATTTCGAAAGCGCCTATAAAAGACATGAACTCAAATAGCCATGAGATGTTGCGAGGCGATTTCAACAATGACTCCACGGAACGTTCGCACCTCCGATTGTCTTTGATAGATTCCCAAGACGTAGACGATGAGATAGAGATCAATGATATTGTCCAGAACAAAACCCCGCTCGAGTATACCCAAAATGACGGTAAATACGGCCTATACATGCACATACCACACAGGTACGACTGCATGTGCTTCAATTGCCAGAATCAAAGACCAAACGTCAACGAAAGTAACAGCACCTACGAGAACAGAAAGACCAATATGCAGGAATGGTGGCAATCACAACAAAACAACGATTATCTAGAAATGAATATTACTTTGCATAGACAGGAAACTGGCTTTGGTTTTAGAATTGTCGGTGGCATAGAGGATAGGTCTCAGGTGGCTGTTGGACATATAGTCGCTGGAGGCGCTGCGGATTTGGATGGAAGGATCCGTTCTGGTGATGAAATCGTCAGCGTGGACAACTTTTCTGTGCTGAAAGCTTCGCATCGTCAGGTGGTGCATTTCATGAATCAGGCAGCTACACGCGGACAAGTTAATTTGGTTTTAAGACGTCGCAATTACCCTCCGATGATTCTGCCCTTCTCTCAAAGTTATCCAATAGACCACATGCCACCTCAACCTCCTATCGCCAGTCCCAATAGTCAAACCTACGACGTTATTGTCCATCGTACGGAGAACGAAGGATTTGGGTTCGTCATAATTTCATCTGTCAACAAGATTGGTTCGACTATAGGTAAGTTATTTTATACTTTTGCATGTGTTTTCTATGTATTATTAATGTACATAACAACATTGCAATTTTGCATACTTAGACTGTATCCAAACGACATGTTTGCATTTCAGGACGACTGATAGAGGATAGTCCAGCCGAGAAGTGTGGACGATTGCGGGTTGGTGACTACATCGTGGCAGTTAATCATATCGACATAATGCACCTGAGTCACGGCGATATCGTTAATCTGATAAAAGACTCCGGCCTCTCGGTAACACTGACCATTGCCCCAAATTCCGAATAAGTATTTGATTTCATCGTTCGGAACACATTCATTGAATTAATAATATATCATCGAATCAACTTGTGATCAAAATTTATCTTTTTTGTTTTTATTCAACTGTACTGATTTTCTTTATTAGCTTTACGTCTCAAGGCAGCTCACCACTGTTGATTTTAACCATCATTATATAATGTATAATATTTTTTAGCTAGATCATATATATTTTTATACCTTATTATTTTTTATACCAAAAGTTTTCTCTTTTTTTTTAATTATTCGTATTTATATAGTTGTTATTTCCGGTTTGCCTTCTTCGCTGGAGAGGATAGATTTATTGACCGGAAATTTTTTTATAAATATATATAGATATACATATGCATGCAATCGCGAAAGTTTTCGTCCAAAGGTTTCAATATAATTTCGAAAAGTTCTCGTTCCAAGGCTCTAATTTAAGGATATTTTTTTTTAAATTGGTGTACCTTGGTAAAAGTTGTTGATAAGTTAATTGTTTCGACAGCTTTTTCAATTAGTTATCTAATATTTAAGTCAATGTTAATGGAACGAAAACTAAAAGAAAATAAATGTTTGGGGCAACACATAATCCACAAATATGTAATTGTTTAAAATTGACTTCTAATAGGGGGCTTTTAACGAAACGGAATTTTTAAAGAGGAAACAGAAATTACAAAAATGTTGTTAATCGTAAAATAATAGGCCGTAATATTGCCAATTTGTATTATTTTTCAAGTGGATTTGCATAAGAATCTTAGTTGTACGATTAGAAGCCCCAATATTTGAAAATATGATAACTTTGTGGTATTCTCTTTGTATTAATAACTGGATTTTCCTGCATACAGTATATACTATATATATGCAAGACAGGAATTTTATCCTTGCATGTACATACTATATTATGTATACATATATATATATATTTAAGAGAACGTACATATATAGAAATGTTTGTATAATCCATCTGTTTTCTCTTCTCACACTAACATGTGATATTTTATTAGTTATTGATTGTTTTTAAGATTTCTCGATGCGAAATGTTACTGGAAAATTAACTAGCACTGCCATTTTTTCCATTCCGTAAGAGAGTGAAAGAGAAATAGAAGGAATAAAGTAGTAAAGAAAAGTATATCTAAACCAATTTATATACATGTATGTATGTATATATATATAACGAGACGAATAGATTTGAATCGCCTTTCCGCAAGTTTCTTCTGTACGAATTCGAGAGGGATAGGTCTAAATCCCATTTTAGACTGAATTACTGATACAATAAATGTAACTGTTCGAGTGGTGAGGATTTTAACAGTGTAGCAATAAATAAGCATTACGATTTATTTGATTAAAAAATATATATGTAAAAATATTAAAAATAATAATTGGAAACAAAGTGTATAAATAAATATCTATATAAAAATATTACACAGAATAAACAAACGGGTATTC
This sequence comes from Nicrophorus vespilloides, assembly GCF_001412225.1. Taxonomy (NCBI): domain Eukaryota; kingdom Metazoa; phylum Arthropoda; class Insecta; order Coleoptera; family Silphidae; genus Nicrophorus; species Nicrophorus vespilloides. The sequence goes on from NW_017095867.1 coordinate 22,662, forward strand.
CAGTCATATTTAGGAATCTGAAATAACAAAAAACGACGGTTAATTGCAAACATCTGGACCTCTAGCATTCTCTAATATATATCATGTCATAATAGTTAAAGAAAGACTGTTGACGTTTCGACGGGTAAGGAGGTGTTGTGCAACTTGGTAGATGGTAGGAGCTCGATACGCTGAAAGAGTTTGAGTTTAATTGAAGGCACTTGCCTGGCATTTCTAAAGAATTTTCTTGGATGGTTTCTAAGAGAGGCTGAACATCGCCCAATAACGGTCGATCGGTGGGTTCGGCCGCCCAGCATTGCTCCATCAGATTCCAGCAGGCTTGGGTGAAATTTGGAAGACATTCTGGTCGAATCCCTGCAATGTTTCACCTTTAATACAGTCTGATTTCCTTCGACTGAGTCCAATCTACCTTTACGAACGCTTCTCCATAGCTGTTCCTTATTGAGGAACTGCTCGAATTGATTAGGTAACTTTACTTGACCCGCGCAAATGTACCAAAACAATATACCAAATGCGTACACATCTACGCTTGAATCGTAGTGTCCTGAGAGTAATTCTGGAGCCATATGCACGGGCGTTCCAACTATGCTTCCCGACATCATCGCTTCTGGTATACAGAAGCCAAAATCAGTTAGCTTAGCCCTATCCTCTGTGTCCAACTAAATGATATTCTTAGAGCAAACGCTTTGAATTTGCAACGTAAAATACTTACGAGAACATTTTTCAATTTGATGTCTCTATGTACCAAACCCTGAGAGTGGAGATATCGGATTCCCTCAACTACATCTATGGCGATCTGTATCCGTTTGACCCATGACAAGCCGTTTCTTAATCCACAATATAAATCGCGAGTCATCCGTTCCATAACTAATAGTACACTGCTACCACTCGCGTAGCTCATGTCTATCACAGATCCTCGTAACTTCACGATCCTGGGATGTTCATGGATCGATCTAAGGCGAAAACATGAATAAATATATCATCTTTTCCAAAACAATTACCATCACCTCGTGTAATAAAATTCCATAGCCAAATCGTTCCAATGACGGTCATCAGGTGGAACAACAGATTTAACAGCACAAGGATTCACGTTTCCCCATGCTTCACAAGAGAATACCACACCAAACTGACCTCTACCAATTTCCTTCATGGTAACGGGCAAACCATATTTAATTAAATCACAGAGCGATGTGCTCTCCAAAGCTATTCTCGCAAATCGTGGAGCGTATTTCTTTCTGATTGCTATTCGCTGCTCCTCTGTTTGCTCTAGTTTGCCTGAAAGTTGATTTTCCAAAGACCTGATCGCTGATCGGAAGGATTCGTGCGACGCCTTTATATGCTCTTGAAACTGAAATTTTATTTTTTTAAAACATCTGTTTTATACTAAGCGTTAAGGATTACTTGCACGGATATGGTTTTAGCCAGCTTTAAAGCGCTCAACGAGTCTAGCAGATCGAGGACAACTTGGGTCTGCCACTCAAGATCGAATTTGGGCTGCGCACAATTCGACCAGGGGAGTTGAAAGTTCTGCACCAGTTTGAATAGCTTGTCTATAAATGTATGGACCACCGTGAACTTCGTCGAGGATTTCAGATCAATGTTGTAAGCGGCGCTTAAGATTTGCTTGACTGCGTCAGATGCTAGCAGATTTCCTTCTAAATCCTGACAAGTTTTTTCCAGACTTTCCAAACATCGTTGTAGGGTACCTATGAAGCTCTCCTGTAAACAGGCCACCGATTTTACCAATCGATTCGCAACCGAATTGCTTAGTCTGCGTAGCACCAGTTGATGGATTTCCATAGTTGCAAACTTAACAGAACGTTGTCCTTCTTCACCTAAAGTCATGCAATTTGTAATGAACGATGATGATGAAACCTGAGATGTTTACCTACATTTGTATTGATAGCCTATCAGTACTTCAGGTACGTTCCTCCGCATGTTTTGCAGAGTGTATTGAATGATTTTGGTGATTTCCTCTTGATTCTCACTCGCAATCTTCATTAAAGTATCGTACAGCTTTAATTCAATTTCTTGTGCGTATATAATTCGTCGAGGTGTTATCTGAATCTCACGAGCCATGTCAAAAGCAGATAAAATAAATACTCTCAGGTAACTGTTATGAATCTGCAAAACATCCGAATCAACGAAAAATTAGTTGATAAACATTTTTATTTAATACCTCACTAAGTATTCCAGACATTTTCAACAAATTTGATTTTAATAGCTCGTGTATGAATGGGACTAATAATTCGTTAATATTACAATCACTAATTAAACTATTATCTAAAGAGCATTCAGAGCAGAAATGTTTCCTGTTCTCACCCAAGTAACCTGAAGTTCCAAATTTCAGTAAAATTTTATTATATAACATCACACATTACCTAATCTTTTCAACTGATTTTTCAAATTGCTTAGCCTCCTCAATCTTTCACACTGCAGTTCTTGCAGATGCTGTTCAGATTCTGTAAGAGACTCAGTACTTTTGCTATCTTCTGCTGACACACTCACAAATATGATGGGCAACTCTGCATACTTCTCATTTATTATCTTTATCTCTTGTATGTGCTAGAAATTAGTTTTTTTTTATATAATATATTAAAATTGTCAGCAACAAATACTTACATTGTCACTTAAAATATCATTTGAAACAGCGTAAATTAAAATGGGAAAATGATGGTCCATGTTCTTGGACAACACATCTTTGAAATCCTCAATAGGCGATTCTGGAGGTACAATAATACTAACATTTTCTTTGAGAAATGGATGCGGTAATTCGATTTCTATTGTTGGACAATGCTCTAGGTGAGATTCAGTTTCAGTTCTTTGTAGGTCTTCCTCTGGTATCATATTCCATTTGCATTCATTGGCTTTAAGTTCCTCAACAATCTCATATTCATGACCCAATGTGAGACGGATGCTTTTGTGTATACCATGAAATATTTTTATCTGCAATTAGGTGATTAATTATTGATGACAGTTATGTTTAATAGTCTGGTACCCATCTCCATTTTGAACTGAACTGAGGTAATATCATTTGCTCAAGTATAGCATTAACAAAAAGGGCTTTCGAATGGCAGTTCTGACCAAGCACAAGCATTGCAGGTGAGGCATCTAAGATTCCTCTGAGTGAATCCACCAGCCTCGGACTAAGCAACTGTTCTTTAATCTCTCCTTCAATCATTTTATTAGTTAAATGGATCGTTGTAATGGACACAAATTGAAAAACTTACTGCTAAATATATGGTTGTTTTTAATATCATCCAGAGAGTTTTGAGTATCACTGAGAACCCTCTTGAGACTATCACAGTTTTTCGAATAATTTCGGAATTCAATTGGCATTTCCTCCAACATCTTTGCTTTTGTATAGTTTATTTTTTACCTCCAATTGAATATCGCATGCCGTTGATATATATGTGTGTATATATATATATTAGTTGTCAAACACTTTAAGAAACGTCAAATGTGACAGTTGTAGATGAAAAAAATTACATTGATTCATTCAAATGAAGCAACATTATTTTTGTCTAATTAAGACAATTTCTAATCAATTATCATGAATTCGACGTAAACAAATCATAGTATTTAAAACATAAATATGTTTGTCGCTTGTTGCGTCCATCTGACAACAGTTTATCGTTTATTTCTAGAGAATAAAAACATTTGTTATTGATTCGTTAACAGAAATATTAAGATAAATGAATATGCGTTTATATTTTTTGTATTATTTACTTTGTGTTAACTAATGCATATTTACTTATTGGCAATTAGGTAATTATTTGCAATGGTGGGGGGCAATAGGACATGTTCTTCGTAATCTCGTTAGGTGCCGCCACAAGAGAATGTCGAGGTTACTTTATCCGGTGATAGGTAAAAATCGTTTGTAAACATTATTATAGATATATATTTGGCTCCCGTTTAACTTAATCTCAAATGCACTTGCACCCGTTATCAAATACTTGGCCTAAGTTATCAAGTACCTCTTTCATAGCCGGATGTCACCGAAAATCACTCCTTGGAAACGACTTAAGCTACCGCCGAATCCCCTCCCCCCATTGAACTTGACACAAAAAGAATTTAAAAACGACGGACCAACCGCGAATCCTTGAGTCTTTCCACCCATGTTGGGTGCTGCTTCGCGGGTTATTTCAAAAATTTAAAACCCATTTCAAGAACCTTTTACTTCCCGCAATCATCTATCTCTCGCAAGCGACGATAACTCGCAGATAACTGAGAACACATTCGAAAACAAACATACATACAAAAAGTAAAAGATTATCCCCAGTACATATTTAAATTCCATTTATCTGTGGATTAATGACTTTGGCACAATGACGTTCTAATCTTAACATTGATAGTAAACAAGTTTGCATTTAAGAATTGAATGGTTTTATCTGCGCTTGTTTTTCGATACTATGGGTGGAAAATGGTCGAAGATGGATCCGATGGACGTGGAGGTGCCGAATCTTCACTACCTGCTAGAGAGGGATCCCTATTTGCAGCCCTACGAGATCGAAATTCACCGAAGGTAAGCGAAAAATCGCTTGACTTTAAGCAAGGTCAATTCTAATTTACATTATAGATATGCTTGCCTCAAAGACATTTACGAGCGCATCGAGGAGAGCGGCAACGGTATTGATGATTTTACCAAGGGCTATAACTATTATGGAATTCATAGACGAGATGACAATAGCATTGTCTGCAGGGAATGGGCTCCTGGAGCAAAAGCCCTTTATTTAATGGGAGAATTCAGTAAACTCAATTAAAAAATAAAATTATCCTGTACCCTGTACTCATTCATACTTTCAGATGATTGGAACAGAGATGAACATGCTTATACTAAATTGGAGTATGGCAAGTGGGAACTGATTATTCCTCCAAAATCTGATGGTTCTGCTACTATAGAACATTTAACTGAAGTTAAAGTTAAGTCAGCATTATGTGTACATCAAATGTTTTATTATTATTATTTTCAGCTAGTTGTGCAAACTGCTGATGGTACCAAAGTTGAAAGATTGTCTCCATGGGCAAAGTATGTGGTTGAGCCTTCTAAAGGACATGGAACAATTTACAAACAATTGAATTGGGACCCTGCACCTCACGAAGTAAATAACGCGTCCACTATAATATTAATTGTTACAATTTATTACTTTTTAGAAATATACATTCAAAAATTTGAAGGTTCCTAAACCAAAAAGTTTAAGGATATACGAATGTCACGTTGGAATTGCAAGTTCTGAAAGTGTAGTTGCTTCTTACGATCATTTTACCGATCACATCCTAACGAGAATCAAGAATCAAGGATATAATGCCATTCAATTGATGGCTATTATGGAGCACGCGTATTACGCCAGTTTTGGATACCAAGTTACTAGTTTCTTTGCAGCTTCCAGTAGATATGGGACACCCGAAGAATTAAAGAGATTGGTAGATACAGCACATAGTATGGGTTTATACGTAATGTTGGATGTTGTGCATTCGCATGCCAGCAAAAATGTATTGGATGGATTGAACGAGTTTGACGGCACAGACTCTTGTTACTTTCATTCCGGTACAAAAGGTTATCACGCATTGTGGGATTCCAAGTTATTCAATTATTCTGAGTATGAAGTTCTGAGGTTCCTCCTCTCGAATTTGCGATGGTATTTGGAAGAATACCAATTTGATGGGTTTAGGTTCGATGGCGTCACATCGATGTTGTACCACTCGCGCGGCATCGGAGAAGGATTTACAGGAAACTACGAGGAATATTACGGATTGAACGTGGACACTGAAGCGCTAATTTACTTGATGCTTGCCAATAAAATTATACATGATCTGAGTAGCAATGCTATAACAATTGCTGAGGACGTTTCCGGTATGCCTGCAGCTTGTCGGCCCGTTGATGAAGGTGGTCTAGGATTTGATTACCGCTTAGGTATGGCTATACCAGATAAGTGGATTGAACTACTTAAAGATGTTAGAGATGAAAAATGGGACATTGGAAATATAGTGCATACATTAACAAATAGGAGATGGATGGAGGGTACCGTAGCTTACGCAGAATCTCACGATCAGGCTTTAGTTGGAGACAAGACCATTGCTTTCTGGTTGATGGACAAGGAAATGTACAGTCATATGAGTAAAATGTCGGAACCAAGCGCAATTATCGATAGAGGCATAGCCCTGCATAAAATCATACGTTTGTTAACACATACGTTGGGCGGGGAAGCTTACTTGAATTTCATCGGTAATGAATTTGGACATCCTGAATGGTTGGACTTCCCCAGAGAAGGCAACAATAGCTCTTATCATTACGCAAGGAGGCAGTGGAATTTGGTTGACGATGACTTATTGAAATACAAATATTTGAACAGGTGGGATGCGGCTATGAATCACCTCGAGGATGAGTACGGTTGGTTATCGAGCAATCCAGGTTTCGTATCTTGTAAGCATGAAGATGATAAGGTCATCGTGTTCGAAAGAGCCAGCCTACTGTTCATCTTTAATTTGCACGTTAGCAAGAGCTTCTCCGATTATCGCATTGGTTATGAAGGAGAAGGAAAGCTTATGGTCATTTTATCTTCAGATGATAAATATTTCGGAGGACAACAACGCGTGGATAAGTCTATTTTTCATTTCACTACTGATGAACCTTACGCTGGTCGAAAGAATTCAATTAAGGTTTATACCCAATTTAAATCTAGTGAACACTCTTATTAATATTTATGGTTTCAGGTTTATATCCCATCGAGAACAGCAATAGTCTTAGCTTTGTTTTAATAGATATATCACAGAGATGTATTTTTGTTGTATTGAATAAATTTTGAAGTTGAATTTCCCGCGTTATCCTTGAAGCTAAACAACTTCATGTTTGTGTTGATTCATGTTGATTGTCGTTAAATTAATGTTGGGCGTATTTCAGGCCGGTGTGTCATTCCCGATAAGTGAAGTTGATATAGTACTGAGTATTGCATATTTAATGATAATTTATAATAACCGCGCCTTAGAATAACAATTAATTATCAATTGAGGCTATGCAGGATGGAGCGTGAACTGGCAATGATCTAATCTTGTCTCTGACTTGGCTAGACCTGTTTATTTTTCGTGCTTGTGAGAAAACGCTCTGGTTTCAGTAAATAAATAAGACATAGTCGCATTTTGCCATTTATCGTAGTTATTTAACAATTGGACTTATTGTGATAGTGCTGTGTTCAAACTAATATGTTTCTGGCTTAAAATACTGTGCAGTCAATAAAGTTTGGTTAAAATGGCTGGAACGGACAGAGTTTCCCTAACTGATGCTATTTCAAATGTTGATGTCTTAGATGAACTGCCTTTGCCTGATGAGCAACCCTGCATCGAGGCCCAACCTTGTTCTGTTGTTTATCAAGCAAACTTCGACACAAATTTTGAAGACCGCAATGGATTTCTTACTGGAGTTGCCAAATACATTGAAGAAGCAACTGTGCATGCAAGCCTTGTAAGTATTCCATTTCTATATAATTAATCAATTATTACAACCAACAATTTTTTTAGAATGAACTACTTGAGGAAGGACAGGAGCATGCAGTTATGCTTTATACATGGAGGTGTTGCTCAAGAGCAATTCCTCAGCCAAAATCTAATGAGCAGCCCAATAGAGTGGAGATTTATGAGAAAACAGTGGAAGTCTTAGCTCCTGAGGTCAATAAATTGCTGAATTTTATGTATTTCCAAGTAAGTTTTGCATTGGTATATATTTATATATATGTTTATTGAATGCTTGAATTATTTCAGAGGAAAGCTATAGAACGTTTCTCACAAGAGGTGAAGCGTTTATGCCATACTGAAAAACGAAAAGACTTTGTGTCAGAGGCTTATTTATTAACCCTTGGAAAGTTCATAAATTTGTTTGCTGTTCTTGATGAATTAAAAAATATGAAATCTAGTGTCAAAAACGACTATTCCACATATAGAAGGTAATTATATGAAACTATATTTGAAGTTCTTTAATATAAATATATATGTTTATTAAAGGGCTGCACAATTTTTGAAAGTCATGTCGGATTCCCAAACGCTTCAAGAGTCGCAAAATTTGTCCATGTTCTTGGCGACGCAAAATAAGATCCGAGACACCGTGAAAGAAAATCTCGAGAAGATCGCTGGTTACGAAGAGTTGCTGTGCGACGTGGTTAACATTTGTGTACAGATGTTTGATTCGAAGATGTATCTGACGCCCAGTGAGAAGCACATGCTTGTTAAAGTTATGGGTTTTGGACTGTTTCTAATGGACAGTGAATATTGCAACATCAATAAACTGGATCAGAAGAAGAAGTTAAAATTGGAGCGAATCGATAGGATCTTTAAGAATCTTGAGGTGGTCCCGCTTTTCGGAGATATGCAGATAGCACCTTTTAACTATATAAAGCGTAGCAAGAATTTTGACTCCAGCAGATGGCCTTTATCCAGCTCAAACACACCATCGCCTCAAGCAGATTTGATGGTGCATCTTCCGCAGATCCGAGAAGATCATGTAAAGTACATAAGTGAATTGGCGAAGTATAGTAACGAAGTCACAACTACCTACAAAGAAAGCGGAAGCGATGTTGAAAATAAAGAAACTGCAGATCTGGCATTGAGAGGTCTTCAGTTACTATCAGAGTGGACAAGCGTTGTTACAGAACTATATTCTTGGAAATTGTTGCATCCAACGGATCATCACCAGAACAAGGAGTGTCCTCCAGAAGCAGAAGAATATGAGAGAGCAACGCGTTATAATTACAGCGACGAAGAGAAATTCGCTCTAATTGAGGTAATTGCAATGATTAAAGGTTTGCAAGTTTTAATGGCAAGAATGGAAACTGTATTCACTGATGCAATCAGAAGGCATATTTACGCAGAATTGCAAGACTTTGTACAGTTGCTTCTAAGGGAACCTTTGAGAAAGGCCATCAAGAATAAGAAAGATTTGATTAGAAGTATTATCATGTCAGTACGCGAGACTTGCGCTGATTGGTCCAAGAACATTGATATCTTAGGTGACCCAGTGTTGAAAGGCAAAAAAGATGACAACGTTTTTAATATTGAAGTACCTAGGAGGAATGTGGGACCATCGTCTACCCAACTGTATATGGTCAGAACGATGCTCGAATCTCTGATTGCTGATAAATCAGGCGGCAAGAGGACTTTGAGAAAGGATATTGATGGCAATTATTTGCTTATGATTGATCAATTCCATAAGACTTCATTTTATTGGAATTATTTACTAAGCTTCAGTGGTAAGTGTAAATTTAATTATTCTTATAGAACATAGGATTTATGTTTACCATTTGTTTAGATTCACTGCAAAGATGCTGCGACTTGTCCCAGCTTTGGTATCGGGAGTTTTATTTAGAGATGACTATGGGTAGAAGAATTCAAGTAAGTAAACTACATTTTATATGTTAACAGCTAATTAAGAACATTCATTAACAGTTTATAATTATGTCAGCATAGCGATGAAACCGCAAAATTAATATGTTTACATTTGATATCTAACATTTATAGATGAGTTGTTTACAAATAGACATAGGTCAGTACAGACCATTTATCACGTAATATAATAACGTTTAAAGAAATCAATTAATTAGTTGAATAATTATGTAACGTACCAATAATTGGTATTTCGTCTTGCCTTCAAAACAGAACAGATAGAAGCACCATTGATGGAACAAATTTTATATTATTTAAAGAATTTGCTCACTACCATATGCACATAATTTTAGAACGTTTATAAATATAATTTGTATATGAATAGGCAACCAAATATACATATCAAATATTAATGTTACAGTGGGTTGCATATATACCGTGATTTTGAGCTATCTCTTTCAGGTTTCTCGACCTTTAACAATATATTTGTAGTTATACTACAACCCAATTGATTTTTTGAAATATATTTTGTTGTGAAATATAAAAACTGGAAAGTAAGAGTAGTTCACTTTGACAAAAGGTGGCAGCTATCTCTTCGCGACCAATATGCTGAGAAACACTTGTACTAATGGAAATGTGGGACAATAAATTCCCATTGGACAATAATATTGATTTTGTACAATTAAATTTTCTGCATTGTACATAAATCAATGTTGTGCATAATTTAATTACCAATATTGACACAAAATAAACTGTAAAACAATTTTATTTTCAAAACTATCCTAGATATTACGTAATAGGAAATATTGCCAGAATGAATTCTACTAATATATTTTATTTTTGACAAATTTTTCATTAGTAATTAGAAGACTTTAAAGAAAGAGAACTTTGCTTTTAGAAATGTACAGTACGCCATCAACATAATGAGGAGTGTAGTGATTTGATTACTATGGAAAAGCGTATACAATTTCCGATCGATATGTCGATGCCCTGGATTTTGACGGATCACATTCTGAAGACAAAAGAACCATCTATGATGGAATACGTATTGTACCCATTAGACTTATACAATGATAGCGCTTTATACGCTCTGACGATATTTAGAAAGCAATTTTTATATGATGAGGTTGAAGCAGAAGTGAACTTGTGTTTTGATCAATTTGTGTACAAATTAAGCGAGCAAATATTCGCGTACTACAAACAGCTGGCTGCTAGTATCTTTTTGGATAAGAGGTTTAGGGTCGAGTGTGCAAGTTTAGGTGCGTACCTGTTACCTTATCCAAGAGCCAATAGATACGAAACCTTATTGAAACAGCGACATGTGCAACTACTGGGCAGATCGATTGATCTGAACAAGTTGATTACGCAAAGGATCAACGCCGACATGCAGAAATCGTTAGATTTGGCTATTAGTAAATTCGAGGCAGGAGATATAACCGGAGTGATGGAATTGAATGGTCTTTTGCAAGTGAACAGGTTGTGTCATAAATTGCTTAGCAAGCTATTGGCTTTGGATGATTTCGACTGTATGTTCCGCGAGGCTAATCACAACGTGTTGGCACCGTACGGCAGGATAACCCTTCACGTTTTCTGGGAATTGAATTATGACTTCTTGCCTAACTATGTCTACAACGCTGCTACAAATAGGTTTACTAAGTATAAGGGTGAAATCCACTTTGCTGCTGCTGTACATAGGGATAAACCACCTCAGATGTCACCTCACTATTTATGGGGAACGAAACACTTGAACTTAGCTTACACCGCACAATACGCCCAATATTCCGGCTTCGTTGGACCTCATCACTTCCACACCATGTGTAAATTGCTGGGCTACCAAGGAATAGCTGTAGTTATGGAGGAATTGCTAACCATTGTCAAGAATCTTATCCAAGGCAATCTGCTTCAATTTACCAAAACCCTGATGGACGCTATGCCAAAACTGTGTAAATTACTGAGGTACGACTATGGATCTCCAGGTGTACTAGGATACTATCACGCGCAACTCAACGACATTGTGCAGTATCCAGATGCGCGCACGGAACTCTTCCACATCTACCGGGAATTCGGCAATATTATCCTCTTCTGCTTGTTGATGGAGCAGGCGCTCTCGCAGGAGGAAGTATGCGATCTGCTACAAGCCGCTCCATTCCAAAACATCCTTCCCAGGCCTTTTTGCAAAGGTAATCCCACATCGGAGACAAGAAACACTTTTTATACAACATCTATTTTAGAGGGCGAAAAACCGGAGACGAAGCAGAAGCGTTTAGAGACGAAATACTCTGCACTCCAAATAGTGCCAAACATCGAGAAGCTAGGCACTGCTAAGCAGGCGATGATTTCTAGGGAAGGTGATTTGTTGACACGAGAAAGGTTGTGCTGCGGCCTGTCCATATTCGAGGTGGTTTTAAACAGGTTGCGAAGCTTTTTGGATGACCCAGTGTGGGTAGGACCACCACCAGTCAACGGAGTTATGAACGTTGATGAATGCACGGAATTCCACAGACTTTGGTCGGCACTGCAATTTGTCTACTGCATTCCAGTTGGTGACACAGAGTTTACCGTCGAGTATGTTCATTAGTCGCGGATGTTACAAGATATGGATTTCAATATGAATGTTTTTCAGGGAACTATTTGGAGAGGGCCTGCATTGGGCCGGATGCACTATGATTGTGCTATTAGGACAGCAGAGGCGGTTCGAAGCCTTAGATTTTTGCTATCACATACTGAGGGTGCAACGAGTCGACATGAAGGATGAGTTCGTGAAAGGAATCGTGAGTTGCCTCCATTAAGTTTTTGCCAAATGTATTGATTTTGTTTTTATTTCCTTCGTTCAGAGCTTGAAGCGGATGGTCGACCGTATCCGGAGGTTCCAAGTGCTTAACTCGCAGATTTTCGCGATCCTTAACAAGTTCTTAAAATCAAGTGACAACGATGAACATTCAGTGGAGCATGTTCGGTGTTTCCCACCCCCAATCTACAACTCCCCAACCCAACAAATGTACCAGGCTCCTGAGCACATACGGCAGCAATTGAACAACTAGCTAAAGGTGTTATTCGGTAGACAATAGCATAACCTTCCCCCCTAAAACCTTGTAAAATACTTCTCTTTTATATGTATATCTATTAAGGTTGATACCGCGGTGTCATGCAGATTTTTTATAGTATTATTACGGAAATAACTACATTTCTATTATAAATATGTTAACTTTAAGGTATATTTTAAAGTAAAAAAAAAATAATTTATATACGGATATAATATAGTTGAACAAAAATGTATTTAATATTGTAACTCAGCAGGCTACTGCTCTGTAGGTGGCGTTGGTGGATTTTAATTCGAATGTAAACTATGAAAAATACTGTCGGCTATATACCTAATGGGCGGCGGGTCATAGCCTATGACGAGCCTTCTTTATATATAGTTATGCTATATGCAAATATCCTCTGCACATAATATATATATATATATTTATATAAATATATAATCATTATTAAGGGTTACAATAAGTAAAATAGCAAATTGATTAGTTTATCATTGTTTTTTAATCCTTTCCATTAGCAAGCTGCTAGTTATTATACATATATATTTATAAAAAAAATCGAACATGGTTAATATAATAATAATTAAAAAATCATATATATACACATGTATATATATATACGAATACATATACACATGTGTATATATATATTTCACATATTGCCTAAGATTCTTTCATTAAATAAATACCTGTCAGTGGTTTAAAAAAATATATGTGTTTTTTTTTCTCAAGTCTCCTCGACTTTCAACTCACAAATCAAAAATAATAAAAAAAAATAGAAAGAAAAGCGTACGAGAACAAATAGGAAAACCAAGAACTACAGAGAAATTCGATAAAATTGAAAGTATTTAAGTTTTCATATATATATCTTCAACATCATGTTTATCATTTGTTTTTGTGTATTTATATAGGAATGAATTATACATGTGAGTGTATATATATATACAATAGATGTATTCTTTCTGCTTTTTTTTTTAATTATTCACCTTTCGCTTCATACTTGTTTTTTTTCTATTATGTTATGAATACAATAACTATATTTTGGATGTGTGATTTGTTTTCCTTTCAGAAGTATTTGTGTTTTTGGAAATTTAATGATGACATCTCGAAATGAGTGGCATAAAATTACACAAAGAGATAGACAGTACACTTATACAGTGGGAGATTTTTTTATATGTATATATATAAATATATAGAGAGTAGAGTTCTGGCGTGGTGGTGAATAGGTTTGCATCTTCGCTCTTTACTGGATGCAGCAGGAGTTCTTGTGTCCATTCTTCAACTTGAGCCTAGATTTAGGACGGTATTTTTGCAAGTAACCCAACTGCTTAGAATTGATCGCTCCGCGTCGTTTCCTGTAAATCAACAAAATAATAATTACACACTATACTATATATAACACTATAATATAACATGTTCTTGGAGATAAAACTATCGTTTCACATTAAACTTAATCTAATCTAAAGTGTTGTTGTTATATTTTTTTTCATGTTGGATCACCTAAAAGTACAGATTAGTTCCTATGGGAACGTTGCGGGAGGTTAGTTAGGTATCTCATTGTACTCTTTAACAAAACCTGTATCGACTTCCGTGTAACCTAAATGATTGTATCATTGATTTTGACCAGATCTTAGCGTGACCCGGTTTTCTTTGCGGAAATATCGGAGCGCAAGGATACAGCGCCGCCACCGCCTTTCCTATTGTCCCCACATGTAGATTCATTATGGGTAAATAGGTTATCCGTAGGTTAAGTAGCGCGCTTAGAAACAAGCGTGTGTATTTCCACCTCACTACAGTTTACATTCATTTTTCTTTGCTATTGTCCGACCAAGGTTATCTATGCATCCAGGTTTTGTACTTCTGCTTTATCTACGACTATTTATAGATACGATTATTACTGATCTACATTTTTCTCCCAGTTAATTACAGAACCTGTATCTGAATTATCCAGCCGATAAATTATGTAATATCCGTGACGACCTCTAAGCGAATACATTTTTAGCATCTATAAACACTTTGTATATCATCATAACACAAGATCATTCATATTGAACATATTTTCAATCAGTTTCTTGATAAAATTGATTTTGCTGAAATTTATAGCCAGGCAAATATTTTTTTTGTAACTGACTCAAAAATAAACCGCCAGTTGGATTTACTTGCTTATTATATATCTATTTATAGCAACTATAGTCGTGTGTGGAAACCACAAAAGTTGGATTTGATTTATTATCTTTTAATACCACTTTAGATGATCGACAATAAGCCTGTAATATATATTGAGTATGTAAATAAATCGATAATCCATTGTGTTTATCCAAATTAATATTTCAGAACTTTTAAATTTTGTAAATTATTTATTCAGTATAAATTTCGTGTTATTTCCGACATCGAAGCAGCTATATTCACAATTATGAAGTCCCTTGTGATTAGCTTGCAGTAAACGTCGGGCTTCCGTCGCCCAAAGAAAACCTCAAGCTGAGAAAACATTTCTGCGAATCTTAGGACAGAAGCTATTAATAATATCGACGACGGGCATACTAATCACAATGAATGGGGAAGAGGCTCACGTGAATTCGAGAAATTGGATAGGACGCTCCAATTCCTCTGAAAACCGTTGTTGAGGATAGATTCAATTGATGAGAACTCATCAATACATACATGCACCCGAATCTGGTTTATTAACCTGAGCAATTCTAACGAGGTTTCTTCCATCAAATGAAGTGATGCAGCCGCCGCCTGGTTGCTTGCAATCAGCCGGCGGGAATTTATCACGAAAATTATGTAATTCACCCCAGATAATAATGCGTGTGTATGACGTCTGGGATGGGAGATAACATCATGCGAATAGATTAGACTTGTAACTATATGAAAAAAAAAATGTATTTCCGAACATTTATTTTTCACCTCCAACATCAGGAAGTCAGAAATAATGTAAAAATATTAAAAAAAGAATAATGACTCTTAAATTTGTATTTTCGTATTAATAAATGAAGTATAAATTCTCAAAGCGCTGCATTGAATCAATGTTATATGTACACTTCATGCATTATGTACATTATGTACACGCGCAGAAAATATGAGTATATACATACAAGACCTAGTGACGTTGTTGATAGGAAATCAATGCTAATAATAGCGCATTCACTATCGAAGAGGAGACACAAAATAAGAGTAATAAGAAGTACGTTCTCTGATAAGAATATTGGAAATAGTTTCCATCCATGGTTCTGTAAATGGTGCACTTTCTCCATTATTATAGTCTAAAGATATTCACACTCTTTTTTTTTATTGATATTGCAATGAACTTTACTGACTTTTCACAGGCAATTAAATTTTGTATATTTTAGATAATTTAATCAAACGCTGACTACAAATCTTTTAAACAATTGAATGAAAAGTTTCAACGCGTCATTTTAGTAATAACGCTTTGCTGTTTGGTATTCTTTAATTATTTTAATATGTAAAACAATAACACTTCAATAGACTTTGAAGATAAATATTTTTAACGGACATAAAGAACAAATATATTTTACATGCGGTAGTTAAGGAACAGGATACAATAAATTTATATAAATCTGTAGCATAGAATTAGTTACTAAGTAAATAGATGTTTATCGAAAAATAGCATGCTATATAACTGTAAAATACCGAGTTATGTTGATGTCTGTTGATCAAATCGTCGTGAAAAGAAGACGCAAACACAAGTAGATATATTTGAATAACAACTAGCGATTCAAAACACGGCATCAACTTCCTGCAATAAATTACACAGTTCGTGAATATATCAATTTATCCTTTTCACCTAGGCCATATGCGCGGAGCATAGAAAATCACAGGTCACCGGTTCCGCGTTTGAAACACATGCAGAAAATATCCAAAAACTAACACCTAATTAGCGCAAATAAATGTATTCAGTCTTTCGGAAATATCCTTGCCTCGTGCACATTTCCATCAAAACAAGTGTTGCACAAAGTTGACTACTCCCACGTTTGATAAAAATATATTTCAATTAGGCGAACAAAAATATAGACAGCTTGGAGGTAGAATGAATTTATGTAAAGTTCGGACACTTTCTGCTCAGGTCTCAGTAATTCCGGACTTTCAAACATATTAATCAAAATTGCGAATAAAGTTCTGCTGAAAAACAACAGACGAACACGTGCCAAACAATATGTAAATATTCCATTCGTTGTGAAGTTTTCTCGTTTCATGCTCGTCAGCTCCGATTCGTATCAAATGGATAATTGTGTTTACTGGAACTGCTTTATGACGAGTATATGCAATGATATATGCAGTTTCTCTTTAATTTCAACCAGTAATATCAAAATGATATATATTTCGCGTATTGTATGACAACTGAAAGCAGATTAACCTTAGGTTATCCAGAATGTTTACAGCAGATAAACATTATTAACATCGCTGAAAACATAGTGGACAATTGATATGGTGCAGCAAAATTCCTTCGATATTAACAGCAGATAAACTTTAATCTTTCGATGACCCGAGCATTAATGATAAACTATAACAATATTTTGTCTTTAACTGTAGAAAAAATCATTAAAATGAAATATTAACTTCTTGAAGACTTGCGATCATTTTGATGTAGTGCCAGGATTAACTAATAGCAATGAGCATACAATCAATATAGAGAGGAATGTGTCTGTAAAGATCTTTAGGCCTTGAGCGATATACAGCATATACGGAAACTTGTCTTTTAACGTTCAAGGTCGTCGGTACGTTTCAAATTCGAACTATATTCAATATTCTTTGCAAATCATTAAAACGTAAATGGAAATATCTCTAATATAAAATCCTTGATTGTACAATCTTGTGTAATAAATGATCAATACAAAAACAAATTAAACATCTAGTTTTTTTTAAGAAGCAGGTAAAAATAACATCAAACATGACATCATTCATGGATGATTCTCTTGTTAAGAACGCGATGGCCTTAGCCTTTACCTCGAAAGTATAAAAATAGACAAATTTTTTATGCTCTAAGTACTAAAAATGTATTAGTGCAACTTACTCTCTTATAAGTTCGACAGCTTCTTCGTACTTGAGGCCTAATTCTACTAAGGCCAGAGCGACCATGACAGGGGCTCGTCCCAGTCCGGCGACGCAATGGACGGCGACACAGGCCTCTGGGTTGTCATGAAACTGCTTCTTAATAATCTTAAACCACTCCTCGGTGATTTCGTTGGGAGGGAATGTCCCGTCGTTATACTCCAGATCAAAAACGGAGATGCCAGCCTCGCCTAGTTCCTCGGTTTTGTAAGATGGCTCGCAGACTCTGACAACTGCAGTTACACTATGTTTTTTCAGTTCCTGAAATAATAAAAAAACAAACACATAGGTTAAAAGCTTGTCAAGTTTATAGTTGTTCATGTAATTGTTATTTTTTTGTATCCTCGACTCGGTATTGTTTAGTAAGAATCAAGGCCGCTATTCTAGGTCGACAGATAATATTCATGTGGAGATAAATGAATTTGTTTGAACGCCATTAAGTTGGATATGATTCATGCGCGCGTGTACTGACGTCTTCTGGATATATTTTTTATTTGGATTAAGTTTATTAGTGTGACTCATCGAGTATGTATAGGAAGCACATGAGGCTAACAAACGATACCGAGATACAAAATAAATAAGTTCAGGCAATAAAGACAAGAAGAAATTAGACAAGTTCCTATCAATCGGTAGCCATAACATTGAATTACCAGTATAACTATAAATCTTAGAGTAACCTTGCACTTGATAGTAGGATGATAAAACACGATAAGAACTTTAAATAATCTTATGGCATATAACATAAGACATCTCAGCTAATGGCATTCTTGCTCTGAATTGCAAATAACTTAAATATATTACATTTTGTAGCTCGTCAATATTTAAACCCTTTAATTTGGTTGGAGGAATACATTTTGATAGTCCACAACATCCGATTTTGATTTAGTTGATAAAGTTGTCTGATTCAGTTGTCTATAATTTTGTTGGATCTCAAAAATTTAAGAACTTTTGGCGTTAAGTTAAGTTAATTTGGGTTTGATCTGTATTAGTACTCAAAACAGGTAGCCATCCCTTAATATAGTCCTCCACTGAATCTACTAATTATTCCATCTGCAATTGATTCATGAATTGCAAACCGAGGACGTTAATTCCTCAATTATCTGCGTATCTCATTTCAGGTCTAATAAAGCCACTTTCAATCAAGAAACAACAGTTACATCTTATAATTAGATGTGTTTCTGTTAAAAAAAGAAAGAAATTTGGTTAATACCAAAATTGTGGTGTTACATATACACGGATCATTCGAAAATTATATTTTTTTATGAACGATAAAATTGGAAACAAATACTTCAATTATTTTTAGCCACGTTCGTTAATTAAGTGCATTTTAACTCCATAACACGAATTTATTAAAATAAAGCCTCGCGTAATTAGCTTTTACTAATTAATATGTTGGGATGTGTTACACAAAGGTCGCCGCACAATTGATTGAATTTGTTGCAATGAATGTATTATTAATTACACATGCCAACGTTATTATCAAATGGAATTTTCTACGTAATAAAACATATGATTGATCAGTACTACTATTATTAAACACATCCTTTGATACTGATGTAACCTGGGATTTTGTTGGTTTTATTTTATAAACGGAATTACAATTGCAGCAACCTATGATCTTCGTGAGTAGGTCTCCAGGTACAGATCGTAAATACGACGAAAACTTTCTACAGGTTGTCTCTTACGAAACAGCAATACAAGATAGTGAAATTCGAATTGCGCTGACAAGAGGAATGCAATTGCTTTATTCGGAGCGAGACTGGATGTCTCCAAAGATGAGGTTCTAATGAAGCAATTGAAAAATGAATGAATAAAGAAATAATATCGTTATATAATACTTGTGAGAATTGCTCCATCGATTTACAAGTATTTTTTTGTCTCCCCAAAAAAAAATTAAACACGTGAAATTCGAACGTTCCACTTTCTTAGAATAAAAGCGATACGAACGTACTCTAATTATACATCATTAATATAATGACATTTAATTATGGCGTTGGCAAAAAATAATAATAAAAGGCTGAATCCTGGCAAACGTTCTAATTCCAATCATGCGATCAATTCATTAGCTCTTGGTGTCAATCCATTAACGTCGTTCGCATTGGAACGAATTAAACGATACCTTCGTGTGTTTGCGCAAATTTACGAAATTGCAAGGATGCTCGTCCTGTTCATTACCTAAATCTACAATTATAAGCAATCAAATACTTATATAATTGACCGAAATTGACTTGAATTTCAGAATGATCAAAGTTTACATAATGAAAAAGAAAATAGAATTTATTCAAATAATTTATATTGAATTGAAATCATAAAGATCAAAGGAAATCTATATTTAATTTAAATGAAATATGTATTTAGTGTCTGTTTTGTAACAGGATTAGTGTAACAGGATTAGTGATGAAATAAACGATCGTCTAGTTTGTAATTAACGTTGAAAACATAATTAATTTCAGTGAAAATTGTGGACGACCACTGCAAATAAAATTAATCCTTTTTTTCTCACTCGGTTTGCAAATCAAATCAATGAGATTATGAATATTTAAAAAAAATGTTTTAATTAATTATCCAACATATTTTATCTAGAGAAGCGATTCTAAAAGTGGGGGTCGCAAAATACATTTGGGGTTGCAGAAAAATTGATGACAGATTGAAGTTTGAGAATCGCTGTTCTAGAAGATTAAAATCCTTCTCAGGAACATTTTAAATGTTAACAGACACATATTATCGGTTTAATGCGAAAGGTCGCATGTTTCGATGGGGATTATTCTTGGTAATTCTGCAAAATCGGATGCAGCTTTGCTCGACAACTATCTAACTATCTTTGTTTTTCGATAAACTGCAATACTCACTAAGAGATTATATGAAGTATTTAATCTAAATAATTCTAGAATACCAAATACGACGTGATCTCTACTTTTTAGACGAAGATAAAAGCTTAAACAATTTCAACAATACTTAGACTGATTGTTTTATAATATCAATAAAAAAAAACTAAATTTTAGTATATAATATATTCTAAAAAAGTACTAAACAAAATTATAAAGTCCGACCAAGTTTTAAGTCGTGTTTCCCAAATTTCCCAATAATCAACAAAGCTATTCAATGAAGTGTAAATTTGATAGGCTTGATCTAGTAAATTCCTGAACATTTCAGGTATTATATTCCTATTGCAGAGATGTTACAAATGCAATGTTTTATGAACTACGATGATTGCTGTATTTACGTAATTAGTGATTGGGGAATTGTGGTTTGTGTGTGTAGAGTTTGGATGTAATGTGCCAAAAAAAATCGATTGTGTAATTACATTTAGTGGGGTGTAATATGCTTTTCTTTTGAAGATCTGTCAACATGAAGTTTGTGTTTTGGGGAGGTTAAGAAGCAATGAAAAGAAGAAAGGAGATCGTAGCCGGTGCTAGTGAAATATACCCCTAGCATTTAACGTTGGGGGGTGTTGGGATTTTCAATGGTCTGTCTGTGGAGATGAAAATGGGAGCGATAACCGCGCCGCTGAGTGCGTTACCCCTGTCTGGTCGCATTCGTGTGTATGTACTTTATTTTTGGTCAAATGAGCAATAACCTTCAAATGTGTACACTTTCTTTCTGCCAAATCTTCTCATGGTAGTATACATGCATATATATATATATATAGAGGAAAGAACTATGATTTACCTGAATGTAAGTGGTGATGGTCTGGTCGGATGGTCTGTCGGTGATCAGGAAGTTAAAGCCTTTGTATTTAATTTCGGCGGGAGCAGGTCTGATGTCCTTCGGCCTCATGTTGTTCATTGCACGTTTACACAGTCAAATAGAAATCGTAATCCTTTCCTTTCTCCGCGAAATTCCTCCAAAGAACTCCTCCTCTAATGGATTCTGTTATCACTCTTTAATTTGTATGAATTCCGCAAAGCTCAAATATTGCGCTGCTCGTTTGTTCAAAAAAAATCAAATTCCTCCCCCCTCCAAAAAAAAAGAGTCACAAATCAACCACAAAGAAAACAACGAAGAAGATATCCCAAAAGTAAATAAACAATAGAGAATAGGTTTCGTTCAAATGTAATTTTTTTAAAAAAAATTAAAACAATAATTGCAATAACTAATTATTAATTATTAAAACAGACGACAAAATACATATAAATGTATATATATATAAAAAAGTAAAGAAAAATTGATAAAATAAGAAGCAAAAGCTTGACGATCGAATTTGGAGCGAGCAAATCACGATGCAATTATTATTATAAATATATTTAGTAATATTTCCTGTTGCGTCCTTCTAAAAACCGGTATTACTTTGTTTTGATCAGTCTTTTTTTTGTGTGGTTTAAATTTTCTTTGCAGCTTTCTTAATTTCCTCTGAATGAAACCGAAACAAAAAACAAACTACAATTACAATGTCTCTCTCTCTATATGCACTTGAGTTGATATGCTTTCATACAAACATTTATCCATAAATATATATATTTAATAAATATGTTCCGCCCTTACGAAATTTTGCATGCGTTCGTCGTCTCCGTTGAGAGCGGTAAAAATCGTTACGTAATTATTGATGAATTATATTGTGAAGTGGATAAAAGTGTTTACCGAAGACCGGATAACCGAAATCTGGTGATGCAAGGGCGGAAAAGTCTCAGCCGGTGATAATTTCATGCAAGTCGTGTACAAAACTATTTTGTTTTAAATACACCTCGACAATGTATTCACATAACGAGCGTGCATACAGTAGTTAGTATTAAGTTGTTCCAAAATGTTGGTTTCGTTTACTCGCAAAATAATCTAAGTGTATATAGAGAAATATTGTAGTAATGTTTGTGTAAATAGAATTCTCTTATCTCGTCCACCCTCTGCACCCGCACCCTCTATCTCTTGTTAAAAATTTTGTTGTTCTTTGCTGTTGATTTCTTTTTTTTTCCTTGTTTTTTTCTTTTAAATATTAAATATACTTTTTCTTTTGTTAAATAATTGTATTTACTTTAAAATGGTTTTAACTGGCAATTTATTTGTGTTGTGCCTGGCAGTATTCTGCACTGTCTAACTGGAACTCCATGTATGCCTGCACTGCCTCACCGAAATACTGAAACAAAAAACAGGAAAGTGCACATTAGTTAGATAATTCTCTCTCGGTAATCAATGATTGCAATTAAATAATTGCCTCCACTCGCCGGATACTTTTTAATTGCGTCCCGTCCGAGACCCATTTACGATCTGTCACACACACACACAAATAATTACATTCGTGAACACCAGTATATCCACACCATGAGATTGATTCACAATACTATAAATATTACATACAATGTATCCACATTTTACGTAATACGAAACATAGATAACGTCGGAAATGGGGGTATAATGACACAATTACTGATGTCTCATATCGCATATAGTGTGGATGCAACAAAATATTAGGTTACCTAAGGTTAGTTTATATACAAGTCAATGATATTTTCGAGATAAAGAGAAGGTATGCAAAATAACAAATTTATATGTACGTAAATAGATTGATAAGTAAAATTTGTCGAAACATCAATTTCTCCTGTTTATATGTTATCTACGTGCTTTCTAAACTAGCCATAATTATATTTTAATCTAAACTGATTTAATCGGTTATTGATTATACAATCGATTCCGCTTCATCGGGACTAGTATATTTATCCCGGTTCCATTTGTTATTTGCTCACTTTTGTTTTTCATTAAGCGGAATCGATTATATTTATATGTTGTCTAAAATGACTCTTCACTTAACAGTTTAATTGTAAAACAATTAAGTCCAATCTATACTAACTAAAGATTAGTGTTATTGACTACAATCTGCAGTAGTATATTTGCATAAATTAAAACTTTATTACAAAAAGTAGTTTGTTTTGTTGACTTTTGATTTTATAAGCTAAATGAAGATGTTGATATAAAATAATATCAATGTGGTTTAGAGTAACTGATAATTAAACTGTTATTGAATAAACACAGTCAATAAAAGAATCGTAAGCAAATTTTATGAACGTTCTCTTGTTTATAATTATTTATTACGTGTTTCCAATTGACAAATGTTTGCGTATAAATAAGCTTGCAAATATTTTTCAATATGTGTTTAGCAAACATTTAAGTTAGAAATTAAATAAACAAACTACTGAATCAATAAAAAAAACATATTTTAATAAAACGGATCAAATAAAAAAGCAGCCCTTTGCAGCAATTGTATCAACTTTAGCGCTTGTGTCTATAAACACATCCTAAGCTGTACAAATTCTGCATATATTTGAAGTACAGTCGATTCCGCTTAATCGGGACTAGTATATTTATCTAAATTATCCGAAGTTTAATTTTCATTAATTTTTATTTCAACTGTATTAACAATATAATATTATAAAGATTTTAATGAAAACAACGTGGATATGTTTGAACTATTGATTGAAAAATGAATGAATTACAAATACAAAGGTTACTACCGAATTTCTGAACGTCCGAAACGATATTAATTGGAAATGGTTCACATACAGTACAAGTCTAAATCAAATATTAATTATGTTTTGCTCATATAACGTGAATATGTACAAACAGTAATATTGGTAATGATAGAGGTATATTTTAAATTTATATGTTCTTCCATTTCGAGAAGTCCACACAGAATCGAAGCCGCAGGGCGTATAAACGGAAATTGGAATCCGAAATTATTATCGTCAGTCGTAAAATCAATTTTTAACGTCGTTTTTATTATTGACATTCGGAAAAATGCACTTAAACTTCAAGTAAGCGGATATCCATTCTGTACCAGCACTTTTACTGCATATTTAATTGCGTGCACGTAATAATCATAGAAATGCCCTTTTCTGAAATAACGCTTTTTATTCTTCAACTATTCGAAGTCCCTTTACGTACGGTTATGAGCAATATGAAATTTAACGCCTACGCACACGACGCATCCTCATTCAGAAAAATTACGTAATTACCGCATGCGAATTCTCATGTCGATCATGAAATGTGCATTAAATTAATCAATATAATTGCTTCTAATTAGTACGAATTATTCGAATGCCACCGGATGCCTGAGGTTACATGTATTAATACATACACGCACAAATACGTAGGAATGTATACACCATAATGTATTAGTAAATTTATTGTGGTCAGAGCTTTTCCTTTCATGTTCACATATTTTACATTACGGTTTCATTTGCAATTAAATTAAATGTTCTTTACTTTTTACATTATTAGGATACCAAAACTTTTATCAAAATGAAAATATCTTAGAATAGGCAGATACAAATACCTTGAAAAAAATAAAGTATCCTTGAAACACCAGGTGAGTTTGCCTTGTTCAATCTTATAAAGTATAGATTTCGTTAATAAATTTGTCTTTACCAAAAGAAAAGCTTATTTGTATGAGTTGCTCACTTTCCTTATGAAATGTACAAAATAAAATGATTTTCAGCTACCATAAAATGTTTTAGTAATTAATTAAATATGTTTTTCCTTTAAACAAGTTAATCATGTAGGTTGAGGTTGAAGAGTTGATATAGTTTGTTAGATTCTTAATTGGATTTGGTATAATGGTATTAGGCTTGTATCCCTTGCACCTTTCAATTAATAGCAATTGTAAAGGAATTGCCCCTTAGGGTATTAGACGCTCAAACGAGAGCTAACATACCTGCATGTCTATCGATCGGATTATGCAAAACATGAAGTTCGCTAAACGGTAGAACCACCACGACAACTACTCTCAATAGTGACTTAATGAGAGGTATTCACGACTAACAATCAGTTGAAAAACAGAAGTCTAAGAAGCTATATACTTTTCAATTAAGTCGTTTTAAGTATGAATGAATCAAACAAAATCTCACAATTAATTGAGTACGATAATTCAAGATACTATCACAAGAATCTATTCTGGTGAAGTATTAGATTACAGTGATGATGTGGCTTGATTTCCAATACTTTTTCATATATAATGAACATAAATTATAATATCCAAAGTGTTTCGCCTTGTTAACTCTGATATGCGTGTCATAGATTATCAATCACTGTACTAGAATGTATTTAGATGATCGAGGTGATGAAATAAAGAATGAATCAAAGATAATCTTATTACCAATTTTGCAGAACAATATCATTGCGGTGTCTTATCCAAAAACGAATCGAAGAGAATCTCAGCAAATTGTCAATTTTTGCTCGATGAATTTCAGCAATTTTTGCTGTCGCGATTCGCTGCTCAATTCTTCAACTCCAAGGCATGTCCTCGGAGCGTGATAAAATTGCGGTCACTATCAGTTCGCATGACGTGCGCCAGTTGTATTGCATTATGACATGGTTATTGCATTATTGTCCTCGGAGTAGCGTATCAATTTTCGTATAATACGAGCAAAAAAAAAGAAACAATATTTCCCACGTTATGCAATAGACTTTATTTGCTGGGATTCCTGAAAATCGAATCTTTTCATGACATAACTGGGTTCAATGCAAACCCAATAGACCTGCGTCGATTCGGCGAACTGCATCATAACAATAATCAGGTTGCTCTCTGCAGGCGATCCAGTCTATGGCTTCAAGGAAAATTATATAAATTTTCAATTCACTTCCCTTTATGTAAACGCAAATTATTTCCCTTTTGGGATTCGCTGCACGGAATACTTTGATCGCGATGAATTTTAATTTTGTTTTCCCATTCATATCTTTTTCTTGACCTTGAGAGGTTCGTACTATTCCAAATCTTTTGAACGTTCCGATTGATACAATCTACATTTTTTGCACGATTTTCTCTAACAATTACTATTTATAATATTCTTGTTTTATCAACATTTAAAAAAAAAACACTCAGCTAAAAATAAATTAAAAACATTTGGTAGTATATAAATCATTTGCAGTGCAATATTAGTAAATATGTTGTACCAAAAATATTCTGATAAACGAGGTTCGATGCTGAGTGTAATTTTAGAGAAGAAAAGTGAATCACTTTGTTTGTTGTCGTTTCTTGTGCGTATTTTTAATACTTATTTTTATAATTTTAATTTACGTAGAAACAAGTTGTACGAGAGTGCCCATATTTTGGCAACGCAAGAATTCTTGTAATTAACGTTGTTAATATCCTCAAGGCTACTTGTCGCTTTTTCTCTCTCTCTCTAGTTTTACTTTATTTATTTTACATTTTTTTGAAGGGTTGCCAACAAACCGAATCGATTCAATGGAAGTTATTAATAACCGTGGACACGTTATGCAATGGCTGGCGTTATAGGACGTTAGAATTTAATAGAGACAGCGACAACAAACAGCATTGATGATTGAGAAGACTTCGAGAAAGTGAACGTTGTTTGTTTTGCAGAATTATTTACGCGAAAGTTTCCATTTTAAACTAGAATATTCCCATCTTCGTATTAGCAGATTTTTTAGAAAAACTCAAGTGTAGTTAGGTTTTATTTCAAAAAAGAAAAGGTCATTGCCACTCTGAGAAATCACCGCCGGAAACTAGTATTGATCAATATATTTCGTGCATACGATTGCAATAAGCTATGAATAATTTAGAGAGGTTTTATATATTTATTTAAAATATATATTTTATTAAAAATATCAATCAATAATATATATGAAAATACTCTAAACACATTCTAATAATATTATCAAAATTTCGGTATAATTTAAATAAAAGGTAAATTTGATTACGTGATTAATCGGTGATTCATACTCTATTATGGCTTCAAAATGTGTGGCACAGTTTCAAATGCATTGAATTCTATGTTAATAATCGGGGATGAGTGAAAGACGATTTAGGATTCATCGAACCGAATCACAACAATCCGATAATTTCGATATATCCAAATGAATTGACAACATCGGATTACGTAATGAAATGAATTTACGCGAATTGACGATTTGTAATTAGTGTAAAGAAAATAGAGTTGTTAAATTTGGAAATTGGTTTAGTACGAATTAGAATAGTAATGCTTACCACTATAGGTGTTCTACTTGTGAGAAGCGGAGCACAACTGATTCTTAGTTGTTTAGCGAAAGGCATAAACAATATCAGGGCTGACGCATCGTAGGCTTATCATATAAGAAAACATCGGCTTTAACAATACGTGCGCTATATAAGGAAGAAGACTCATGCGACTCGATGAAGGAACTTATAACATGCGTTCAAGAAGAAATACAGCTGCGGATGCATTACTGATCCGTTGTTTTGCTTCTTGCATCTGGCAATGATTGCAAATCAAATTACCCGACGTCCGTCAAGCAATAAACTCGATTGCGATAATGTCGTTTGCGAGATCGTTTTAACAAAGTCTTGCCACTTAAAGCGATTGATCGTCATCCGAAAGGAGTAAAACTAAATGCAATTGTATTGACCCCACTAACGGATCGGATCCAAATTACTATTACCATTAACCAAAGAATAAAGGGATAAGGGAATAAAGGTGGTTATGTATTGATATTATCGAAGTAGATGAGCAATTTCACTCGGAAGTAGATGCATTATTCACAGGCGCAGTGAAATGACATCTTTAGAACCACTCAGTATAGTATTGTGCAATATGCAATATAACCAAATGATGTTGTTATATCAGAGCATGGGGTAAGAAAAATGGATAATACCGATTCATAATGTACAAACAGTTATTGAAAGAAAATATTTGTCCAAATTACTTGAAGAATTTCCAAAAAATTAGTTGGACAAGGACAACTAAAACCGAGTCAAAACATACAAAAAATGAAAGTCTAAAACTACTTGGATTTGATTATATATATTGTAATCCAACTCAAGCCGAACTCAAATACACATTTATGAAAAGAAAATGTTTGTGTAAATTAGTCAAAATTGAAAATACAAAAAAAAATAATCTCTTGCCCAAATCCAAGAGATTATTTTTTTTTAGATAGAAGTTTAAAAATATCATCATATTACGTATTCGTGCAGATAAACAATGATCGGAAATGGATAACAAACTAGCGGGTTATTGAACGCCGCAGATGGGAAACTTTGCACGACCTTATTACAGTAATACCCCCGGGGTACATTCCTAAGCCGTGAAGCGCAAAGCGAAACAACGTTAAACGGGGTCATGTACAAATTACAAGGTAAGTAACATCAAAATTTAATTGTACCAAATATAATTATTAAATAAAAATGTATAAATTAAATAAATGCATATGAGAATATTACAATTTAGATGTTTTTTTTAAACGTTATTTAAAATTAAAATACATTTCGCAATCAGGACTAATCAGCTAATCGTAAATGTAAAATATGACGAAAAGCAAATATTAATGATATATTAACAGTCCTTACGAATGCAACGTACGTGCTTATTCTTGCGATTATGATATTATATAATTTCCGGTTGATACGATTAACAGCCTACTGCAAACTGTCCCTCTATAAATAGATGTTTACAATGAAATAACTACAAGATGGGAATACCCGTGGGAGAAAGTTAACGAATAAACGGCGACGAGTAGCGGTACATTCGAAAAAAGAGCAATATTTCGAATGGTCAGTGTTTAATTTCATTCATTCTTGTTTAAAAAAAAACCGTTGGCACATAAAAGCAAAAAAAAGTGAAATCAGCTTATTAATGAGGTATGATTTAGTTCTGTTTGCTGGTGGTGAGGTAGGTCAACACAAACCTACGGGCAATATATTTTTCTCAGTTTCTTCCAATATTTGTCTTAACTTATTAAACAAGTATTTTATATCACTTTTTTTTGTATTAATTAATTGAAAAATTACATTTTGATGACAAGTTGATTTGAAAAAAAGTTAAATTATTTGAAGTAAACAAATAACAAAAAAATCTTCATCAATTAAATGAATTATTTAATAATTATAATTTTTCGAAGTTCTACGTGTTTCTATTTGCCAATTTACACAAATTTATAACGAAATAAATATCTAAACAGCGCTAATTACCTGCAGCTACTAAATATGACCTTGAAGTAGAATATGACCTATCCAGAAGTGAAATAAATGCATAGACGTATGCACTTCGCGACCTTCGTAGAAACTAACACCTTTTCATTTCGGGCATTTGCGTTAGAATGAAGCTAAGGTAAACAGAACACGTCATCTTTTGTTGATCATTGAAAAGGAGGCGCAGAAAATATATATGTAAACATTTCTAATGAACGTCGCACACCGAAACGACACCGAAAACCGTATTTAATTTGCACGAAATTAATACAAATATTTACGTTCAATTTGTATTTCTTATCAAGAGTCGGCGCCGCCAAGAATGCGCGATACGGAATGTCTGTTGCGTAATGTTGCGTTCGTCTTGTCTCTCACAATTGAATGAATTTAGAGGACGATACATTTTGATAAATCTAATTTATTGCAAGCACTTTGAGGTCAGAGGTATTTCATTAATATTTCTTAATGCAATTGAGATTACAATTCTAGTAAAATTTCTTAGTTATCAAAATTATTCTATTGCAGCAACATATTATTTGCACATTAGTTGATAGATTCTTGGAATGGAAGTTTATTATAAGTATATATATGATTTTTATAGGACAAACACAATTTTCAGTTCGAAATACACAATTATATATGAACGCAATTAGGATATAGTTAAAAATTGATTACATATTGATTTTCCTAATTGTTATTTTATTATCTTTAAACTAATTTGTTTAGAGGTTTCTATTGTATTTAAGAACATTGGACGTAAATATTGTGAAATTTTCAAGTAGACAAATTTAATTTACTTAGACTAGTTTTGCCGAAATTATAGTCAATAGTTGATTCATTAGGTTTGAAATGATTTGTTATGATTTCGCTTATAATAGTTGTGTTAAAAGTATGTTTTAATGTATGATGTACAATTTTATCAAAATCACAGGGGGAGTTAATGTACCGAAAACATTAGTCAAATGGAAGGGCTATGTTCATGATCATGATTTGTTTTTATTTGATGTGATTTTTATAGAGTCGAAAATACGTATTTTATCAAATCTGATTTCAACTGGTATCTTGGATTTGGGACTATTTTTATCGTTCGGGATAAATGATTCGTAGACGCATGGGAGAAGAGGAGGTTTGCGAACCGAATAAAATAAGTTAAATCTCCGTTATGAAGCGTGGGAGGAAGAAACAATGTACGAACTAATTACTATCGTTCTATTTCTATAAGTCTAGTCTGGTCTATAAAAGTCGAATCTTTTCATCTCGCTGCGGAGGAGATGAAGTTCGGAGACCGTGGGAAAACATCTACCTGGGCCCTTATGAAAGCAACCGAACGTGAACGGAGATGGACTGACAAATAAAAAAAACTATATATAGATAGAAGTGAAAATGTAATGACGAAGAAAAGGGACTTCTTCTCCGTTGCTCATTGTTATGATAATCGGACGGATTCCGGGAAGGTGACTTTAAAAGGGATGAAAGATGAATTTGGAAGAAGTGCTTTGGCCTCCGTCAGGTGGTTCGTGTATTGTTGACTAGTGTATAGGCGTTTCTTGCAACTTACCAGAGAGCCGGACGGTTTCGGAGACACTTTAGGGCTCGCACTGAAAATTGCTTTTGCAAGAAGTCCGCGCGTATAGATAGAGATAGATATATATGTATGTACGTTATATAATTGGGACAATGCGCAACACGTCCGCTCGCGCCGAATCTGCCTCCGAGAGTGGTCTCAATTTGTTTCACGCATTCTCAGGGGCAGGTCTCGCCGCCCCCGACAAAAACCCCACCCCACTCTTCCCCGGACCACCACAATACAAACTGTTTTAATTATGAAATATACATCAAAAAAATTATATAAATATGCAAATATACAGACCATATTTGGTCTATAAAACAGATCAATGATCTGATCAATGCTATATGATACAATTCGGGTACAAAAAAACAAATATAATCGCTGCCACAATCTGCAGCCAATTAACACAAGACCCAGCAGCATCTTTGGAGGGTTAAACAGTTATATCAAAATGCAAATTTTCCGCGCGTTTTTTGTTGTTTTTTCGAAACAACAAATTAATTAATTTCTTATGACAGCCAATCTAAATACGCGCAAGGTTAAAATGATTTCGTGCACACTGTTGCAAGCAAACTTACAAATATTCCTTTACACCCTTTGATATTTCTGTTTTTTTTTGATACAGTTATTTGTTTTTGCGGTGATTTTCTACTGACAGAAGAACATTTTTTGACTGGGACCGCAACTCGGGAGTGAAAATATAATTATCATGCAGCGTAGTAGTATTTTGCGCCGATGCCAAGACGATTTGGCTTGTGCGAAAAAGTTGTATTTTGAAAAACATATGCGCGGCCGACAGGAATATTTCGTTTTTGGAACGTGGGGGCAACAAAAAATAAAATAAAAGAGAGAAATGGATCGTCAGGATTACATCTGGGCGGGGTTGGGGCGCGATGGGTATGTAACATTTAGCCCTTGTTCCTTTCCTGGAAACTGGATTTTTTCTACCTAAGGGATGGGGAGGCTGTTCTAACACAAGTTTATACAAGTTATTTTTTTTAATCGCGATTTTTCGTAGAGGGTAAATGAAGATGTGGGAGTAATATTTATAGTCTCTGACTCCGTCGGGAAGTCTTAAAATACACATTTCGTTGAGGGTGTTAGATGCGATTCCGAAAAAAAATTCTGGAACCCGTCTCGAACAATAGGTTCCAGAGACCTCCGATGACCTCCATCTCTGCACGACCCTCCGGGGGAGGCATTATATAATTTTTATATATATACATATATATATATTGGATTTCAGTTTTCAGTAGATTTTATTCAGAAATTTATGAAATTATTAAAGAGAGTACTCACCACACTAGCCATACACATTGAAAATGGAATTGAATGTATTCCTTGTAGTCCACGAAATGTGGGAAAAATTGTATTCCGTTTGCACAGCACACTAAAACCGTACGGGCGAGAATATTACATTCGCCGAGCCTTGCCAAGATGGTCGTCGGTATTCTGACGTCAGGCATGCCCCTTTTGCCCCCCACCATGACGTCATCGAAATACTATCAAGTGTTAAAACCGTGCCCCCACCGCAGAGCTATACTATACTTTGGGCGTGTCCTCCATCGCAAACCGCAAAAAGAATCAAGTGGAGGGAGAAAAAACTTATTTCAAAAACCAAAACGTATTTCTTTTCATATACCCTAAGGTATTTTCATTTCGCTAAACCTTCAATTTCAGCCAATATAAGTAACAATCAATAGATCTGATAACAAAAATTACAAGCCAAAGTTAATCAACTTTCAGTAGGATTCCTGAAAAGATGTACACATCTGTACATGAAAATGCATGTGATATAGAACACGTTTCTGAAATCTAATTAAGTTTCAACAAACTAATATTTGATGTTTGAATATGCATAGCAAATGCACATATAGATATAGAAATTGGTTATACAATTTAATGGCAATATGATTAAACAATAGATGATTCTCAGATTCTCCCATCAGGTGTCACCAGCTCGCGGATCTGTGAAGTTTTTATGGAATGATATAACCATTGTAGACAGCAGCGCCATCTTATACTATAATCCATAGTCTAATATGCTAATAGCAATAGAATTCCATAATACAAATTTATTATTTAGTATTACTTAATTTTTACTAAATTAATTGAAACTGTTAGTATAATCCAGTATAAAAATATCTATATGTTCCCGTTATAAGTTAATTATTGCTATTACAGTATTAACAACGTTTTATGTTTCATCCGTTACTTTACTTCCTTTGTATTAACAGGTTTGATGCTTATACTTTTTATAATTACTTTAAATTGACACCTTCGCATCAACTACATCAAAAACAGTTATAGGAATTATAAAGAGATGAAAAATAACGAATCTTAGAACATAAATACCAACTTTATACTAGTTAATAACGGTAATAAATAGAACCATTTATTGATTTATTTGTTTTTACTAATAGTAAATAACTACGAAATTAAAAAAAAATGTTTTGGAAACACCGGTGCAAATGAACGTCATCAAATCGATGTGTTAAGTAATTGAAATCTGTGCGTCCGATGCATACGGTGATTTCAATGCTTACTCCTCCATTCATTAGAGAATTGAACAATTTCCAAATGCAAGTGAATTCAATTTGACAAATCGTTTAACAAAGCAAAGCTATCGTTAATGTACATTTCATATTATAGTTGACTAGGCACAAACGCATGTGGATTTAATGTAGGAGTAAAGTACGTCATTAAGCCAATGCGCCTATGACGCAATTTTAGGTACGTGCGTCACAGCTGTACCAGACTAAACCGAACATCTTGGATTCAAATCCATTCTTTTATTAAAGATCTTTTAATAACTAAGAAAATATGAATGTAGGGCGGAATGACTTAAGTCGATAGCCCTTTGGTTACAATTTTTGACTAATAAAGATTTTTTATTATTATTATTATATGAATGCAATAAAATATAGTTATCATTTAAGGAATACAAGCATCAAAGAAAGGCAATTTTAATGGTTGGAACTTTGAAGTTAATGCGTTTTCTTTAAATCAAAGATGATATAGTATTTAAATAGTTTAAATTTCATATTAAATAATGAAGTTTAAATATTGATATAATATATGTTTGAGAAATGCTGGATTGTAGTTGATAGATATGTATCTTAGTTATGCGGGTCGTCCCGAGGTTGATCCCATTGGATATATTTGTGTATTCGTACTAACAACATCCAATGTTCGCACTTTGTTCGGATCTTTGAAAACTTTAATAGAATTGTAACGGTTACGCAATGGCAAACCTTCAAAAACTCTTTTGAATGTTAATCTGTTTTACATTCGCTTAGGTAATGGATTTAGTAGTGCGCTGGGAGTTGTTCAGTTCGAGCTTCAAATAATTTTTCAGAGCAAATTGTAGAGGTAAGTTTTTTATTTAAATGATTATGAATGTTGATTGATGGATATGATGTAATTACTGGATGGAACTTCAATAACAAAGTTGCTGAGCTTATTAAGGATTTGTTGTTTGTATTTTTGTAGTCGTATAAATTTGGGGTGTTTAAATGCTTGGACAGGACAAGTGGCGACATCAGATGAGGAAAAATTGCGTCTACCGGTGAAGTAATGCTGCGCAATCTCAGAAGGGCAGTAAATAGTGACAGCCAGCTGTTGTGACAATATTTTGATCGTTGTCAGAAATTAGGGAAAGGGTCAAAGTTAAACAAAATCGCATCGAATTCAACAATAAACAAATCGAAATCATGACTATTCTACCGGCAAAGCGGACAACTGCAGCCACCGACGATAAAGGCGAAAGTGCTCAGAATGTAGGTATACTCAAAGCTTTATATACAGCTTGCAGAAACAATGAGTAATCGTCGCGAATAATTAGTTTATTGTTTACTGTTCTCTTTCTAGGTGAATGTTGATAGAAGTAATAGACAGCATAATGCAACTAACATAAATGATGGCAATAAAACAGTAGCCAGGCGACCCTTCAGAAGGTAGACATAATTCCATTGCGAATAGTGAAATATATTTGAGTTTTCTTTTTCTTAGAAGTGCCACTCCTGAAGCCTCTGATCATTGTTTGCGAAAACGATTTAAAGAATCTTCTAAACATTGTAGACGTAAACAGACTAGAGAGCGGAAGAGTCCCAGGTCCGAAATACCAGCTGAAGAAGGCCTTGAAGCAAATGCATCTGCAGCAGCAACTGTTGACTCCAATAATGATGAGGCTGCGACAACAGCAAGAGAAAATGATAATAATGATAATGAGGATGCCACTGGCTTCAATAGTGAGGATGAATATGGAGCTCCACTTAGAAGTGTTAAACCACTCACTGATGAAGAATGGACTACAGTAAAACATTTTTTTTATTTATATATTTTTTTTGTAGAGAACTGTAACTAAACAATGTTTTCTTGCAGAGGGATTCCTTGTTTTCTAGATGTTTGTCTGATCTTGGTTATGAAATCAAGCTTATGAATGAAGATGGAGCGTGTTTGTTTAGAGCTATTGCTGACCAAATTTTTGGGGACCAAGAATTGCATTACATGGTCAGAACATCATGCATGGATTACATTGTGAGTACAGTATCATTACAATATTCTTATGTATATATATATTTTTATTTATTTAAATGGTACAGGTCAAGAATAAAGATTTCTTTGCTGCTTATGTGACTGAGGACTTTGATAAGTATGTGGCTCGCAAAAGGAAGTGGAATGTTCATGGTAACCATTTAGAGATTCAAGCAATGAGCGAGATGTACAATCGCACTATTGAAGTGTATTGTTACAAAATTGAACCAATTAACATTTTCAACGGATCGAAAATCAACGCTGATGAACCAATTCGGCTTTCCTACCATCGCATGTGTCACTACAATTCAATCAGCAACCCGAACAATCCGTCTGTTGGTGTTGGCTTAGGATTGCCTAGTTATCACACAATTGATCTCAATAGAAGGCGAATGGTTGACGCGGTCAGGGCTAGTGAGAATCTCTTAATCGAACAGGTATTTGAAATGTTCTAATATTTCCCGCAAATTTTCCACTAACTGCGATTAAAATTTCCAGACGATGTTGGAAGATAAATTGAAAGCAACTGACTGGGAAGCTACAAACGAAGCCTTGGAGGAGGAAGTAGCACGAGAAAGTTACATACAGTATTTCAGGGATGCTGAAAAGCGCCTGAAACCACAAGGACACGCTGCAGGCAGTAGTTCAACCATCACATCCAGTCAATCAACTTCAAGGTCTTCGTTGCGGCGAGGTTCCGTCTCTCCGAAAGGCAGCAGCTCACCCAAGGGTGGATCTTCACCCAAAGGCGCTGGCTACTCCATGCTAGGTATGCATCATCTTTACTAACACATCTTACAAATTCTAATCCAATTTATGTCGTATAGGTTCATTACGCTCCAGCCCGAGATCATCGAGTGCTACATCTAACGCAACTGATACAGAGTTTCATTTTGGTTTAAAACCAAGCACAGGTCAGTCTCCGAGCACACAGAATATTTTCGATTACGAGCACAGATTTAAAGTTGGATACGATCTTCTAAAGGATACCAAGGAAACTTTACCACAAGACCAACCACCTTGCAAATCGAATAAGATGCTGAACCCTGGTAATATAATAGGTACATTTAGTTTACAATGAACGGGTTTCTTTTCAATACTTTGTATCTATTATTTTCAGGCGAAGATGACTGGGACGATGGTATTATGGCACAAGTGTTGGCAGAGTCGCGAATGTCGTATTTGGATGATTTGAAACGCAACTCTAAGAAATTAGGATCGCCTGGTCCTTCAACTTCTAGATAATTCACTCACGCGAATATAGATTTATCATATACAGGGTGTAAGGATTATACACAAACAAAAATAGGGATACATGTAACAACGATAAGGAAATCATATTCGCTTAGGTTTTCTTCAATATTAATTTTTGCGGGTATTTTTTTTTCAAATCGATCGGATTTATATCAAAGCTTTCCTTTCCATGAGGAGGAAACACATCAATGGACTTAGTTATAATTTTAGGGAGTAATCTAAATTAATTTGCTTAACGGGTGGTTTCTTGTTTATCTTTTACTGTACAATTTTTGTTTGTTTATTATCATTTTCTGTACGTTTATTTTTGTTTGTTTAGGAATGCCTTTTGGTGAGGCAGTTTACGACATGTGATATTTTGTTTTAAGTTAATAAGTTTGTAAAAAAAAGTATATGCTTTTAGATTTGTTCTAATATCGTAGTGGTACGTTTCGCAAAAAAAATCCAAAATACGCGACTCGAAGTGGTGATTTTATTTAGTGCAAACAAAATGTTCTACAACAAGATCACATCACAACATGATATTTAGATGATGATTTGAAGACTTGTCATCATCTTAAACATTATTAGTACAAATGTGCTCTTGTTGTTGTTAACTCTTTCAATTAATTATATTTCATCAAGTATCATTTCCACCCTGTATAAAAAAAAGATCATCCACTAACAACATCAATGTCGAATAATATTTCAGATTAAGTTCTAAGTGGTAATTATTATTTAATATCTGACAATTTTCTATGGTAGCTGCAAGGTGTTTGTTTTTCGTCAGATAGATTTCTATTGGATCTAGAAACGTTTAGCATTAGTATCGCAATTATTAAGATGTTATATAAACGCATGTAAAGAAACGTTTATTACGCAATACTGTAATGCCACGAAAAAATAATTTTAAACTCAATAGTTTTATTACTGATTTAGTTATCATATATGAATGTAGGCAATTTGTAAGTGGGTTTACAATTTTTATTTTTTACATTTATTGATTTGTTGAACAGTTATTAATTAAGGAATTAGATATTGTTTCTTTTTAATATGTACATATATATATATATTTAGATATATAATTCAATTATTTGTATGTGCCATCAGTTATTGTTTCAGCTGATATTCATTCCCAATTTGTCTCCAGAATAATCTTCAACAAGAACAACAACAAAAAAAGCATATTAATTATTATTATTATATACATATACTTGTAATTGAAACTTTGTAAACTGATAGCACACTCGATCCGCCCATTTAAAATTAATTTCGTAGGCCGAGTCTGGGATTTATGTTCAGTAGTGTTCGAGCTATGAATTTGTAATGTCCGAAGAAATGTTACGGATAATTCTGTTTTCCCTGTTACTACCCACTGTATTACTGCAATCCAACTATGATCAAGACAGCAGGTGAGTTTCGATAGTAAAGAATGCAATAATATTTGGGATTATTTTTTCTCCGATGAAAATTTCACTCTTCTACATGCAAATAGTTTTTTTTCCCTTTCTTTTGTAAAATTGGGCACGTTCATTTAAATAATAAGTGTGGATGAGACATAAAAAGAAAAACGTAACTTAATTATTAGAATCGAATGGTTTTTATATTACTCTATATGATAACCCTTGGCATAAATTGTCTTTAATTATTAAATAAAAATCAATACACATTTCAACTGTTTCTTTCCTTTTACCCTATACAAAAAAAATATGAATTGGCATTTTTAGTATGAATTTAGCAAAGCACTAGAATTTCTATAATCACTAAAAGTATGTTCAATATGAACGAAAACTGCAAACTCAAATAGTTTAAATTTTTGTTTGTATAATTATTAAAATTATTTTTTTTATTGTATTTCCACTGATTTTTATTCAATATTGAAAAACTATAGTAATTTAATATTAAATTAAAATTAAATTTTAAAATATTCAAAGATTTATTCTATTAGTTGCGCAAAATTAATACCTTTTGTATTCATCGACCCTTTAAGTAGGCTTAACTTAAGTAAGCAGTAAAAAATAAGTACCCTCTTAACAAAATATATCAATTTATGATGCTTTCAACGCTGATCTAAGATGATTAAGCTTCAAACATCTGGAATGACTTAAGTGATATTATCTGAGTTTTTAACAGACCCTATTAGTACAATATTATATAATTAATGATTATGTTATATAAATGTTTTTCTATGCATTGCAGGACAAAAAGACAGGTCGATATAAAATTAGAGATATTAAAAATTTGTATATGAATATTTATTGTCTTTACTTTTTGTTTTTTTTATTATAAAATAAAATTTTATATTAAATAATGGGAGGTGAAATTATTACATGGTTATCGATTACCAAGTAGGCGTATTTGTGTAATATATAATTTCATTTATCAATGAAATTTGATATATTGAATTTCTTTTTAAGGCCTTTCATTGAGGTGTCCAGTGGAAATTTGGTATTCCATGGATCTCATAACAAAGATGTCGTTTTAGAAACAACTGGCTTGGGTCGTGTTATGTTGAACAATATGGATCTTACAATAATGATGAATTCTGTAGGTGTTTTTTTATTATTTATTCACAAGGAGTCGCAAT
This sequence comes from Nicrophorus vespilloides, assembly GCF_001412225.1. NCBI lineage: Eukaryota > Metazoa > Arthropoda > Insecta > Coleoptera > Silphidae > Nicrophorus > Nicrophorus vespilloides. The sequence continues at coordinate 61,955 of NW_017095867.1, forward strand.
TATTTGAGATTATATTCTAGATGGATACCTCTATTAAAGGAATGGATCAGGTGAAAGCTGACATATCTACCGTTCAGAACGCTGTACAACGCTTTGAATTATCTTTGTACGGCAAATCTGGCATTTTGAAGAGGATGGAAATTGTTGAAGCCAGCAACACAACGAACGGCAGGAACTACACGATCCTTTTCACCGTTTTCAGGAGAAGGCTTGTTGGTCTTCAACGAAAATTGCGTGTTCTAAACAACTTGTTAATAGTCAACGAATGCTCTAGCAATCCTTGCCTGAATGGTGGAACATGCGTAGATATGTTTAATTCCTACATGTGCAGATGCGTAGATCAGTGGGAGGTACTATTAAATCAACTTTGTTCTTAAGTAGGTTTTATTTGCATGATTTTTTAGGGACCTAACTGCGATGTAGATGTTAACGAATGTAAGTGGTTTGCTGGTACAGACTTGGGCTGCCAAAACGGCGCTACTTGCGTCAATACAAAAGGATCTTATGAGTAACTATTCAGTTGATAAAGTTGGCTTTTATAATTCAAATAATAATCTCATAGGTGTAATTGTGCTGATGGATGGTTCGGTTTGCATTGTACGAAACGATCCCAGGATTGTAGCTCTAACAGCGAAATATGTGGTCATGGTACATGCGTTTCTCAATCTACAGGAATTGGATTCAAGTGTATTTGTGATCAAGTAAATTATTGGATTTAAGTGTATTATGATATTTAAGCTATTGTGATTATTTGAAGGGCTGGAAAACTGATGGTACGAAACCTGCTTGTACCGTGGATGTGAACGAGTGTGAGAATTACCAACCCCCATGCTCAATCAATCCTCCGGTGAAATGCGTTAATTTACCAGGAACATTTTACTGTGGTCACTGTCCCAACGGTTATACCGGAAATGGTTTTTATTGCACTGATATAGATGAATGCGCTTTGTTCAACGGAGGCTGTAGTTTAAATCCTATGGTACAATGTATTAACACACTTGTAAGGGAATGTTATATATTCATAACGAATGATACAATAATTGAGTATTTTAGGGCTCCAAAAACTGTGGTCCATGTCCTCCTGGATACATTGGTAATGGTATGACCTGCTCATACCAAGGCGGTGTTTGCGGTGTAAATAACGGAGGCTGTAGTCCATTAGCACAATGCCGAGATAATTCAAGTAATATCTCATATATATAAATTAGCTTAAAAAAAATCTTGAAGAATATTTTAAATTTTGCTTATTTTAGGAATCAGCTCAACTTATGTTGAATGTATTTGCCCAAAAAGCTATTCAGGAAACGGATTCGGCCCGGATGGTTGTACCAAAAATCCTGCAGGACCTTGCGCTTCCAACCCTTGTCAGCACGGTTCCTGTAGTACAGGACCAGATGGAGGATACGTATGCTTGTGCAATAGGCAATACACTGGTAACAATTGCTCAATAAGGAAGAATCCATGCGATTCTAGTCCTTGCAAGAATGGCGGTGAATGCGTTTCCTTAACAGTAGCTCACATCTGTATCTGCAAGCCACCATACGGTGGCAAAAACTGTGATAATGAATTACAAGGTAAACTACATTTAGTAGATAGTTTTAGCAACTACTTAATTATTAATAATTATAGAGTGCGGCCGCAAAATTGGCGTTAGTGGTTTTATAGAATACCCAATGACCAATGCAACTAGAACGAACAGCTTTAGTTGTGCTTGGGTCATCGAAACTCAATCCTCAATGGTGTTAAACATAACATTCAGCAAATTTCAAATGTCCCAATGCGCTTCGAACTGGTTACAGGTAAATTGATGGATAATCGGTGAAATGATTGACTATATTTGTTTAATGATTAGATCAATGACGGCTCAAATTCTGCATCTCATCTGATTGGAAGATATTGCGATGAATCTCCAAATACATTTGTAACAACAAGCAATACAGTCTACATTTGGTTTAGACATATTCGAGGAGCTAGGCCTAAATTCAAATTAGGCTGGAACTCAATATTACCAGGTATTATCAATTGTAATTGAAATAAAACTGTTATTAATCAATTCATTTTTAGTTTGCGGAGATAGCATAACCGTTACAAGCCATGGTTCGTTCAAATCGCCAGGAGCTCCTGGTGTTTACCCTCCAAATCGTGATTGCTATTGGAGTTTCACGGCGCCTTTTGGGAAGCGTATACAATTCCACTTCTTCTCATTACTTATAGGATATAATAAAGATTGTAGCAATGATTACTTAGAATTTAGAGAAGGATTGAAACCTAGTGATCCATTACTAGTGCAGTATTGCAATACCTCACATCCAGAACCTTTGATATCACCAGGACATGAAGTCGTCGCGCATTTCCATTCAGACGAAAAGGGATCATTCCCTGGTTTTCAAATTAGCTATTCCATAGTAGATGGTAAATTTTGAACATTTCAAATGAAAGTTAATAATGACCGAGATTTTCAGGTATTTCCGGATGCGGAGGCATATACACAACACCTGAAGGAATTATTAATTCACCTGCCACAAACGGAAAATATCCTGTTAATAGTTTTTGCGAGTATAAGATCAAGTTGGTTGGTTCAGCTAAGATCTTGCTCAACTTCAACGAATTTTCATTAGAGCAATCAGTCAATTGCGATTTCGACTCGCTTACTGTAAGTTGATTATAGGTAGTATATCCATAAATATAAAATTTGTTTTATAGATTTATAGTGGCTCAAGCATTGATGCACCATTGGTTGGTAAATATTGTGGAAAAACAAAGCCTGCGCCTTTGATGACTTACGGATCAGAAGTAATGCTTGTTTTCAAATCGGATTGGAGTCATCAGGAAACTGGATTTTCTATTAAATATGAAACAGGTTTTTATTGTTAGATATTATTCAAAGAATAATTGAATATAATTGTTAAATTACATGTTAGTTTGCGGTGGACAATATATTGATCCAAACGGAACAATATATTCTGAGAATTTTGGAACTAACGTTACCTCTGATAAAAGTAGAGAGTGCATCTACAATATTATGCGTCCGAGTGGAAATTATATAAGATTGGACTTTTTGAATATCAATTTTGCTGGTGCTAACAAGGATTGCACTACTGGATATATAGAGGTTAAATAATACATTCATAATAATAAATGTTATAGTTAACTTCTGTTTGTAGGTCAGAGACGGAGACAATGAAAACTCCACTTTGATTGGAAGATTTTGTGAAAGTATCCCTAGTACTAAATATTCAACATATAATTATGTCTGGATTAAGTACGTTGCATCTGCTGGGATTCTGAATGAATTCTATATAAATTACACATCTATATCCAATAATGGTATGAGATTAAGTTAATACTATTTATCCAAATATTACTATTTTATTTGTTTAGGCTGTGGCGGTATTTTCAAAAACAAGGTTGGGTCCATTGAATCCCCTGATGATTTGGATAGTTACACTGATGGACTCACTTGTTCTTGGCTCTTAGTAGCTCCAGAAGACTATGTAATCCAATTAACTTGGGTTAAATTCAATTTGGAACAAAGTTATAATTGCATTTATGATAAAGTAACTATAATGGATCAAGGTACCGAGCCGGTTAGCACTATTGGAACTTATTGTGGAAACAAGTTACCACCAACTCTTATAAGTTCCTCAAATTTGGTGAAAATCAAGTTTGAAATTGACAACAGCAAAAATTTGGAAGGATTTTTATTTACGTACACATTTATTCATGAACGGAATAGTGAGATTGTAGTTTTACCATGTCCTTCTTCTAATTAGTTTTTGTTTTAGTGTGCGGCGGTCAATATTTCACAAGTTCAGGTGTTATTAAGAGTCCATATTATCCCGAACACTATCCAAGTAATCGAGATTGTACTTGGATAGTTACAGTTCCCGCTGGTCAACAAGTAATGTTGAATGTTACTTTCTTTGAAATTGAGCAGTTCCCAAATTGTCGATATGATTATTTGGAAATTCGAAATGGTGGAACTGCGGCTGCTCCACTGATAGGAACTTATTGTGGAACGAATATACCGAAGATTATTCCATCACACGCCAACCAAATGTACATGCGATTCAAATCAGATACGACTAAAAAAGGACCAGGTTTCTTGATAGCTTGGAGCTCGACTTCTACTGGTTGCGGAGGTTCCTTGACATCGCCTATGGGCACAATCATTTCACCTCAATACCCAGAACCTTACCATAAAAACACAGAATGCTTTTGGAAAATATCAATTAGCGCTGGATCTGTTGTGCAAATTGTTTTCGCTGATTTAGATTTAGAACCACATGTAACTTGCGTTTTGGATTATGTTGAAGTATGTACACAAAAAGGATTTAGAAGCAAATCATATTTGAAGTTTCTTTTTAGATATTTGATGGTATTGGAACAAATGCTAAGAGCTTAGGAAAGTATTGTACAAGTCATATCAAGATGCCTGCTTACATAAGATCAACTTCAAATCACATGACTATTAAGTTCAGATCTGACCTTAGTTTCCAAGGGAGAGGTTTTCAAATTAAATACACCACAATTTGTTCACACGTTATAACAGGATTTAATGGAGTTATTGAAAGCCCTGGGTACCCAAACACCTACGAGTCTAAGCAGCATTGTACTTGGGAAATCGGAGTTCCTGACGGTAACAAAATCAACATGACCTTTTCCCAATTCGAGTTAGGTCCTTCACTTTGGAACGACAAGAATTGCAGCAAAAACGATTTCCTTGAAGTAAGTTTGAACAAATTTATTTTTTATTTGATTATTGATGTTTGTATCTTTGAAGATTAAATACCAAGATGAAGAAACTCTGACCAGCTATGGCTCATATTGTGGCAACAACACACCTTCTGATATAGCGATATCATCCAATAAGTCGCTAGTGATCTTGAACGTGGATCATGCCATGTACAATTCCAGATTCAGATTAGAATGGCATATCGATGGTAACAATTTGGATGTTAATAATAATAAGAATGTTGCCATTAATTGATTAATTATTCTAGGCTGTGGTGGACTACTTACTCACCCTACAGGTGTAATTACAACTCCAAATTACCCCAACGGATATGTCTATGACACGAGATGCGATTGGTTGATACAAGTTGATTATGGATACAGTGTACAATTTACTATAAAGGATATAGACCTAGAAAGATCGGACAAATGCGAATATGATTATATAACAGTAAGTATTGTACATGTATGTTGCGTCATTATTTCAAATATTTGCTTAGTTCTACAATGGTGTTGATGACAATTATCCTGCGATCACGAAAATTTGCTACATTGGTCACAATCCTCTGACTATAACTAGTACAGGAAACAGCATGTTTGTCAGATTCCAAAGTGATAGCTCATATAATGGAAAAGGATTCTCAGCTGAGTATTCAACAATTGCATCCAGTAAGGCTTTTAACAATTCCTAGCTGCAAGTAATAAATTAATTTCTTTTTAGAATGCGGAGGAAAGTTAACTGCTTCACATGGAAATTTACATTCCCCCAATTATCCATTAAATTATGATAAAAATGATAGTTGTACATGGTTAATTGAGATCGAGGAGAATCATGTTATAGAATTGGAATTCAAAGATTTTGATTTAGTCAATTTATGCGACCGCAATTATCTGAAGGTTACTAAATAATTTTATTTTTATATTCATCAAGTATTATATCATAATTTTTATTCAAGATTTATGATGGACCAACTCCAGCTTACCCTCTGCTTGCTAAACTTTGCGCCAATAAGAAACCAAATGGTACTCTTACTTCTAGAACAAACCATTTATATATTGAAATGATCACAAATCCATATTTGACCAGTAAAGGATTTTTAGCGTCATATAAAACGGTATGTAACTATATTTCAAGGAAACATTTTTTAAAATAAAAATATTAATGTTTTAGGCTTGCGGCGCTGAGATTACAACACAAGGTGGTGGGCTAATACAGTTCGCAAAAAACAACCAGTTTTTTATGGACCTTACAGAATATGAACATTGCAATTGGACAATAAGAGCTACAAATCCAAGTACGCAAAATTAATCAGTAACTCTGTAAAATTCAATAACACTTTATTTCTCTTAGGTGATCATATTTATATAACAATAGTCCATATGGAATCGGATCAATGCTATTTGTATGACGGTCTCAGCATCTACGATGGTGAAAATAACAATTCAACACTCATAGGTCACTATTGTGGTAACCAAATACCTCCAAGGATTAAAAGTTCCGGTTCTACTCTGCATCTGGAAATTGATAACATGGATCAGGCCTTCACCGCTAGATATTCAGTTTTAGATACGCGTATGTTGTAGTTTTCTATAATCATCTTTATATTTTATTAATTATATTTCAGACTGCGGAGGAACATTGGAATCACAAACGGGCTTATTTGGTAGTCCAAATTATCCTGACAATTACCCGGTGGATATACAATGCGAATGGATACTAAAAACGTCTCCTGGAAATCGTATTATGGTAGCCTTCACGGAATTTGCTTTGGCACCTTCGGACAACTGCAATGAAGACTATGTGGAGATTCGTGAAATTGATGGAAAAGGAAAATTGTTAGGACTATTTTGTGGAAACAATATACCAACAAATATAACAGCATCTGAAAATATTTGGATTTACTTTAAAAGCGATAAACCTCTATCAGGGGAGGCGCAGACAACAGCTAAAGGATTCTTAGCCCAATATACTTTAGGTAGAGCGTTATCATAATATTATAGTTTGAATAATTTGTGAACATATTTTTCTTTAGTGCACGGCAACACTTTAGAAGGACCAAATGGCACAGTAACGTCTCCGATGTATCCCAGGCTGTACTTTCAAAACGGTGAATTCAGTTGGAAGATCACTGTCAAACCCGGTTACCAAATAGCTCTTACATTCACAGACTTCAACCTCGAGTATTTTGATAATGACGGATGTTATGTAACTTTCCTAACGGTACATTTATGGGACATAGACATGCATTGTTGTATATTAATTTTTTTTCTTTCACTGTAGATTTATGATGGTAGTGACAGCAACTCTCCAGAAATTGGAACTTACTGCGGATTCACAGCTCCCGAGGATATAAAGAGCACAAAGAATGTGATTTTCATTAATATAAACTTTGATATCATTCGCAAGGGATCTAGATTTTCATTGAACTGGCAGGAAATACGAGAGACGGAATCTAAATTACCAACAGTCAAAAAGATCAACACCGATGGTTGTGGTTCCGATGATCCCATTGCTTTATCAGATAATGAAAGATTCAATATTACATCTCCGGATTATCCTAACATGTACAGCCATCCTTTGACGTGCACATGGCTGTTTTCCACCACTCCTGATAAACATCTAGCAATACGGTTGAACACACTAGATTTGCATACGTCTGGCAACTGCGAATATGGAGACTCCATAAGTATATTCACTGGAGGCATAGGATTGTTAACCTATCGGTTAGTGGAAAAACTTTGCCATCAAAATGAAACAGGCCAGCTCATATCAACCTCGAAATTAATGAAGGTGGTATTTAAAGCGAAGACATTCACAAATCAACAAAGGTATACAGGATTCTCCGGATATGTTGCAGCTGGTAATAGACTTTATTGAGTAAAAATCAAAAAAATTGCTGTTAACAATATATTTAAATTTTAGTTTGCGGCGGTAGCGTCAAAAGCCCGACAGGAATTATTAAAGTTGATAATGTTACAGAGTTTGTTGTGGATTCCATTGTTGAAGTAAGAATTTTTAATTTATAACAAAATCACTCTAACATGTATTTTTTATAGTGTGTTTGGCATGTTGAAGCCCGACCAGGAAAAACTATACGCATAGAATTTTCCGATTTCCATCTAGGCGAAGACTCAACATCATGTAAAAATTATATATTGGCAAGTATTAATATTTTGTAACAAAGAATTATCATATAATTTTGTATTTGATTTATAGTTCAAGAACGGCCAATATTCAAGTTCTCCAAATTTAGGAAATGGTAAATATTGCGGTAACGAAAAGCCTCCAATTCTAGAAACAACTGGAAATTACCTCTATATAAAATACTTCTCTTTATCCACACTTACAGTTAAGTTTATAATATTATGAATTAACATTTATTTAAAATATCTATTTTTTAGAACTTTAAATTACGCTATTCTGAAAGGTCGATTAATTGTGGAGGAAAAATAATATTATCTTCATTGGATAACAGTACTGTGATTTCATCTCCCAATTACCCAAATATACCATCGCCTCATATAGAGTGTATCTGGACTATAGTTGCTCCGCCTGGTGAATCAATCAGAATAGACTTCTTAAGAAGATTTGATTTTCGATCTAACAAAGGGTAAACTATATTTATATTAAATGCATCATAATAACGTAGTTTGCTCTAGATGTACTCTAGAATCCGTTGAAATTAGAAATGGAGGTACACACTTGTCACCGTTAATTGGAATATTCTGTGACGAACTTCCAAGCACCCATGTCAGTTTGGAGAATATGATGTATATTAAGTTTACTACGGACATCGATGAACCAAGTAATGGATTTCAAGCACAGGTATCTGTGGCAGGTTGCGGTGGAATAATAAGAGGCTCCTCTGGTGAAATCAAATCACCTGGATATAACAACAGGAAAATGTATATGTACAAGGCGGACTGCAAGTGGGAATTCATCGGACCCAATGATCATTACCTGGACTTAAAGTTTGAGACTATCGACCTTCCCTTTTCATTGACTACAGATTGCAATAAAGTGGATCACGTCACTATAACAGAATATAACAAAATTAATAGGACAGAGGAAGTAATTGGAAACTACTGCGGTAGAACACCTCCAACAGGCATTAGGTCTAAGAGCAACCTAGTGTATATTTATTTCAAAAGCGATGGCGTAAAGAAGATGTACAATGGTTTCAAACTAAGCTTCAATTGCAGCCAAAGTAAATGCGGTGGTGAATTTAACAGTGAGAGTGGTGTTCTTATATCACCTGGTTATCCATATATGAATCACAATAACAGGAATTGTGAATGGACCATTCGTGTGCCGAAAGGACGCCGGGTCCGTGTCGACATTGAAGATGTTGATTTTGATAAAACTGTTGCCTTCTTCACGCAAGGAGTGGCATTCTTTAACGGTATTGGTTTCAGTTCACCTTTACAATACATCAAAGCTAAAGATGTAGTACCAAATGTTATAAGATCGAGTGATAATACTATGAAAGTTTTCTTCTGGTCCGGGCAACCTTCTAACCATCGAGGATTTAAAGCAAGGTTCTCTTCAGATGAGCCTACAAGTATTTATTTATTAATACCATAGTACGTTATTATTTACAAATATTCTGTTTCAGTTTGTCTGGGAGATTTAAATCAAGATAGCGGAGTAATTCGAACACCGAATATCAGTGTACACACGTGTACATGGGATAGAGAACCGAAAGTAAACAAGCCACATGAAACTATAGCCTTGTCCATAGACACTTTTTCTGTAAATTCTACAGCTTGCACTTATGGTTTAAATACTATCACTGTTATTTTGGGCCATGACAAACTGAATCCAATCGAAATTTGCAGAACACCTAGCCATTCGTTAATTATTAGATCCCCGCTTCCAAAATTGAAAATACATGTAATATATATTAATTACATAATCTTCAAAAACTCAAATATTTTATCTTATAGACTCGCCGACCGCCTTTAGAAATATTAAATTATACGATTAGCTATCAGACTTATCCATGCGGAGGGGAATTCACTCATGGCTTTGGAACTGTGCAATCACCAAATTTCCCTAATAAATCAATCAACAAGAGTGAATGCGCCTGGATCTTAAGCGGTTCCAAAGATCAATCGCTTACAATTAATTTCCAGACGTTTGATCTGGACCCAGACTGTGACAAGAATTATTTGATTATTTACAATGGGCCTAACGCTAAATCTCCAAGAATTGGTAAATTTTGTAGTACCAAGAACCCAGGTTCAATACGTTCTCAAGGCAACACTTTATTACTTGAATATCATATCGAGAAGAACTCAAAAGGTACCGGTTTTAACGCCAGTTACGAACCAATTGTCAAAGGTTGCGGTGGAATTCTTCAAACATCAACGATTATCACATCACCACAATATCCAAAAGATTATCCGAACAATGCAGAATGTTTATGGGAGCTCAGGTCTAAACCAGGATATCACATTAATCTTGAATTCTTCGACCGTTTCCAAATCGAAACTAGCGATAATTGTGATAAAGATTATGTCAAGATCTATAATAAAATGGAACAGATTAACAATACAGATATTGCAAAGTACTGTGGTCGTAATATACCGCCTTCTTTCAATGCATTTGGAAATACATTATTTGTATTATTCAGATCTAATGCAGCTACCACCGGAACTGGATTTAAGGTATATCAGTTAAACTAAGAGTATTTGGGTAATAGCATCTTTGTTTCAGGCCAAGTGGAATTTGAAATGCGGAGGAACTTTTGAAGCAGATAATAAAATCAGATATATAACAAGTCCAGGATATCCGGAAGGTTATGGAAATGAATTGAATTGTCAGTATACCATCAAAGCAACCGGAAAGTATATAGAAGTTGAATTCGAAGATTTCGATATTGAAAAACCTGGAGGATTCGGTTGCATTTTTGATAACGTGACAATCTTGTCAAATCGTGACACAAAAAGAGCGAATAACAAACTCACTTTTTGCGGTACAAATAAACCAACAAAAATAAAACTCCTAGATTCTGTAACTATTACATTTATCACTGATAAATGGCTAACTAAACGAGGTTTCAAATTATCTTATATGGTTGACTGTAAGTAATTGACAATCGTATATATATTTAAATGTTATATTGTTATATTTTTAGCATGCGGTGGAAATATTACTGAGCCAACTATAATTCAGAAGGTTTCCGAGAAAGGATCTAATTTATGGATGATACAAGGTGTAACATTGTGCACTTGGACAGTTACGGCTCCACTAAAACAACGAGTTTCCCTAAAGTAACATAAAAACATAGTCAAATATTTGTATATCTTATTGTTTATGTTCAAGGTTTTTGACGATTGATTTGATGCACTCGATAAATTGCGGTATCCAGTACATTATGGTATATGATAGCAAATGGAATAAGTTGGCTAAATTGTGCGGGCACTTAGATGGCGAATTGCCTGTCATTCATTCGAATGATAATAAGATGATTATCAAGTATAGCTACACCAGTTTTCTATCCAGAACTACTAATTTCAGCGCTGCCATTTACTTTACGCATGGTTTGCATCTAATTTTAAGTTATATTCAAACAAAAGTTTACTATTGATTATGATTTCAGGCCCTGATAATGGTTGTGGCGGTAGCATAGTTTTGAACAATTCATCTACAACTATCAACACACCAACCCATTTAGATGATTTCGACTGTATTTGGAAGTTTGCCGCTACGAGAGATTACACAATCAAAATAGAGCTTCTTGAAATGCATGCCACTCCTTGTGCTGTATCAACCAAAGAAATCGAAGCAAACAACAACAATTGCTCGTGCATCTTATATGAAGTATATGTTTGTATTTATAACATGAATACCCAATTAAATTTATATGCTTTAGCTTCGAGATGGTTACACTTCTACTTCAGAACATATTGATACTGTTTGCAATGGTGAAATCTCAACGACTAGTACCTATTACACCTCTACCGCAAGCGCCTGGATGCGCATTGCTTCTCATCAGAAGGCAACTAAAGCTTCAAAGATTCGATTCACCGCAATTCCATGTAAGTAACTTTTTTTAAATGTATTAGCATATTAGCTAAATCGAAAATATGTTTAATTTCAGCAATTTGCGGCAATATGCATTTGACTGCAAGATCAACGCCTCAGTACGTAACCACTCCAAATTATCCAAACGAGTATCCAAAGAATATACGCTGTGTATGGCGCATATCGTCGGCTTTCTATACTCAAAGGATTCAAATGCGTTTCGTCGAATTCGACTTAAATAATAAAATGAACGCAGTTGATTTTATATCAAATACTTGTGACACGTTGGATAGGTTAGAAGTAGTGGATAGCACTGTAAGATTATATTCACCTCTTAACATAATACAATGATAATAATACAAATTAATGTTTTTTAAGAACAAAGCTTTCCATTTGGATTACGATATGATCTTTACCAAGAAGCCTTCTCTATTTTTATTATCAAGCGTAAGTCTGATTGAATATCAATATATTAGTTTATAACGATTTTTTTTAGTACAACGTTATGTTGGGGTCAAATAAATTCTGCAGCACGAACGATACTAATTATGAGTATTTATCTCAGACCAATAAAATACAATTGAACTTTTACAGTAATAATATGATAAAAAACGGGAAAGGATTTAAATTGGAATATGCTATTGCCGGTATATATTTATTTATATTAAGTAAATTTTCATTTAATTAATTTCATTTAATTGCATCAATTTAGATTGTAACCGTAATTACACCACGCTACAAGGGAGGTTGAACAAAAACTGGTATGTTGGAAACTGTTCGATATACATCACCGTTCCTGAGAACTATACAATATCTCTTTACTTCACACTCTTCTCCACGTTCTTCTCTGACTGCTCTATGAATGGATTACAAATATACGATGGGGATGAAACAAAAACCAAGCTCTTGGACGTTTGCATGACGGCTGTTCCTAGCCCAGTTTTCTCTAACGGAAACCAGCTTTATCTTAAAATGTATGGTACTGCCAAATACGGCGTAAACACCTTTGACATCACTTATACTTCGTCAAATGAAGGAAGGGGATGCGGTGGCAATTTGTACAATTTCAAGGGTTCATTCAGTAGTCCGATGTACCCGAACGTGTACAATCATAATGGGGAATGCACTTGGAATGTCAAAGTACCCTTAGGCCTTCAAGTGGCTATGAAATTCTCCAGTACGTATTTACTAAATGGTTTGTGATACAATTTTAATCATTACTGTTGCAGCTTTTGATATTGGTGGTACATGCGATTCAAATTACGTAATCGTGACAACTTACGTGGGAAAACTGGCCAACGAGAGGAAGTTCTGCAAAGGGGTTTGTTACATGATTATCGCAAATGATGTATGTTTATAATTTTTTGTTAATTTAGGACAACATTGGCACAATTATATCAACCGGAATTATAAATGTGTATTACAAAACTACTACCGGTTTGACTGGAACCGGATGGTTTGCCAAGTTTTTGGCTATCACTTCTGGTAAGATTACCTAAATATCATTTATTTAATTTTATATAATCAAATTTTCAGATATTACGGAAAAGTCATTTGAATCATCGAGCAGCAGCCAAAATGCTGGTGTTAGGATACGGTATTAAATGTTTACTGCTATATTTTCTAATATACAATTTATGTTTATCATTTTATCCTACTATAAGTTAATATAATCTTTCATGTGAACTTTGCGTTTGATTCATCCTTTTTTCTTTAACTATTATAAAAATGACGAAAATTTTTTTTTTCCTATAAACATTATACGAAGTTGCCTCAAAGTACACTGAGTAGCAATATACTACTTTACACGTGATCTCAAAATTGGGTAAATTAATCATGATAATAAGTATTTCAACTAACAATGTAATATTACAATATATATGTTTGTAAAATACAGGGTGCGCCACACACATTACAATGGGTGAGGGTGATCCGACCGAAAAGAGCTCCCAGTACAGAACATGATATATCAGGACAAGATAAAACAGAATAGCGAAAAAAAAAAAGAACAGTGATAAAACAGAACTGTATTAAAACAGGGCATATATAATTTAATTTTAATCCTATAGATAAACCAGCGTATGGTAAATCTAGTGAATCAAAACGAAATCCGTAGCATATTCTGTATGAAACAGGTGCAACCTCGCGAAGGTAAAATGCTAATCGGTCTTGAATCAATTCAGAGGCTATGTTTTGCGCTTAAATTAATACCTGGTTATCATCTTTGAGAGAAGATGATATACCTTTAGCACCTGGGGATGCGGCCACGTGGAAGTCGCGACCGCACACCCGGGAGGAATTAAAAATAAAATAGGGAAATTTGGGATAGTGGGAAATATTATGATGTAGGTACCTGAAACAGAACATAAATAATGACACACCCGACCCAAAACATGAAAATATACGTTTGCACAATCTATAAGATCGTATTAAAAAATACGATACACATTTATAATTACAATAGAAATAAAATTGCATTGCACATTGAACATCATTAGAATATTTAACAGGAGAGGAATAAATGGAACGTCCATTTTCTGTCTCATCTTTTATTTTTTTTAATCTTTTAATATTATTAATCCATATTTTATTTTTTAATATTTTTTTATGTATATATTTGTTTATACATAACATTTTTATATAATATGGTTTTCTTATTACTTTTTATATTATTTTTTCCATATTATGAATGTGTAATATGTAATGCATTACAGTATAATCAAGCGCCGAAAGCTTTACAAATTAAAAATATAAATTAAATTCCTCGTGGTAAAGGTATAGGGATATAGGGAAAGGATAAGGGTAAATGCAAACCGGAGACTCGGCGGTTCTAGGAAAGAATGGAGAGTCCTCGGATAGGTTATTAAGAGTTAGTAAGAGTGATTGAGATGTTAACTTAAAACTAAAGAGGAATATAGGAAAAAAGGGCGTATTACAAATACATCTTAATCTAACCTAACAAAAAAGAGAACTAACTTTTACAGCAAATTGCACTTTACTGTATTAATTAGTTCTTTAACAATTATATTATCATAACTGCCTAATTGAACATTTAGAATAATCAATTGCCACCTAATTATATAATTTGTCTATGGTTTTTGCTGTGAAATTCTATAGTTTGGTCCACCTCCAGAGTGCCCGACCCAGCAGCAAGACCTGAACCTTCACAGCAAAAAGGAAAAGATCAAGCGCAACAGTCCAGAGGTGAACTTTATCTGCTGAAAGAGAAACACGTGGGGATACGTTAGATTCTCACAGATATTACATAAATACAATACAACCGACGACAAATGGAGAATCACTCGAAATAATAAAGCAAACTCCAAAATTGATATGGAGTGAGTGGATCGTGAGCCAAGCAAAAGCTCATTCGATCCATACACAATGCCTAACCTTTACCAGGAAGTCAAGATGAAGTGAATTGTGAACTTCGCCCGAGCGAAGAGAAAACTAAAGTATTGAAATGGCAAATGGCTAGAGGAAGAAGGAAGGTGTTGAGACCGGCAGAGACCCTGTCAATAAAACTGACAAGTCTGCGGAATTACCGGCACCACCATAATAGACAGGCGGAGTGAAGGGAACCAATGCCAATCAAATACAAAAGATTTCTTTAATAAGAATTGAAGCTACTTTTAATTATCGTGCTAGTGTGCAACCATCTCACGATCCTGGGAATAAGTTAAAACTAGAATGAAAAAACCCTTGAAGGGTCCTCTAAGAAGGAGGCTAAGGGTACTAAAACATCCTTTATTTAGAATAGAAATATACAATCGCGCAGAAAGAGTCTACTGAGAAGTCTTGTTGAATTAAGACTGATTAAAAAAGAGTCTCTTTCTGCACGACTTTCGAGTGATTTTCTGGCACGATGGATACATTTGATCCACCCCTGAAAGCAGAAACATAAAAGCTGACAAATACGTTAGATTTGCCACTAGCTACTCATGCTTATTAATCATGACATAAAATCACCATAGAAATTGGAGAAGATTTAAAATGAAATTGAAAGTTAATAAATAGAAATTGATCACATTGTTTCAATTTTGAAATAAAATGATAATTTCCATTAACAAAATAATAAAAAAATTAAAATAAATTTGAATGTGTTTTGTAATAAAAAAATAAATTAAAAGGGAAGATATAGGAAATAACAAAAGTTTAATTAATGATTAAAATCGAAAATAACAAATTGAAAATGTTAAAGAAGATTTAACATTTTTTTTAAATCTATCAAAAACTCAGCACAATCATAACAGCAGCCAATCATTCAGATCATTCAAAATCAAAACACTTGCTCATACATTCAAACACACACAAATATTTGCGAGCTCGCTTTCATTTATACCAAAACACACTCTAACATACAATATTTAGATTTTAAAAATATGAGAAACTTTCCAAAACCTGAAAGAAAAACGAATTTGCTTAAAGGTGGCCAACCCCAATTATAGAATTTCCTGAACCATAGTTTAAATATAAAAATTCCAAAAAAGTAAAATTTAAAATATTAATGCAGATTGTAATAATCTGCTGTGTTTAAACATTTGTTAAGTAAGGATACATATTTGAAAATAATAATAATTAAGTAATTACAATTCAGTCTACAATGATTAAAGTATATTAAAGTCATTACAACTTCAATATAAGTTATACATATTACGAAAAAGAGGAAACATAATCACATTCAAATTAACTAAACTTAAATTGATTAAAATATAATCAATTAAAACAATTTAAATTAAATTGAGATCTTCTCCAAATCAATACTAATTTAATGCAACCTAAACTAAGACATGTAACTAAAACGGAAATACGGACAAGAACAAAAGGGAATAAATTAATTAATAATTTTGAATAGACGCATTAATTTAAAGATATAAAAACCTGAAAAGAATTGAAAATAATTTAAGAAAAAGAGTTAAAATTGGCGTAGTAATAATTGAAATTCTAAAAATCTGATAAGAAGTTAAGAAAAGATGCAAAATTAATTAATAATTTTAAATTGGCGCATTAATTTCTAAATATAAAAACGTGAAAAGAATTTAAGAAAAAATTGTAAAATTAATTAATAATTTTGAATAAACGCAGTGATAATTAAAACTATGAAAAATATTTTTAAGTTGAGTGAGGAGGGCTGATTGATGTTGAATCCCGTGTGGTATAAAATCACTTACTACTTCGATGTTTACTGAATCTGCAACTAATCGATCTTCGTTTTCTCGTTCTAATCACGAACACTCGCGAAATTTGCAATAAAAATACGCACAAACTCCCGAATAAATTAACAAAACTGACGCGCGATTCAAATACTAAGTGACTGTACTACCGATTGAAGAAGAAATTTCGTGGAAAACGCGCGCGAGTCCCTTGATCCGCTGTGATCTGTTGGTGGTTGCTCGCATATTTCGGATACGAGCAGCGACCTTAACGGATGCACCTCGAGAAGGTTTTAGCACAGGCGGTCTTGCCATTCCATGCGAATCACTGCGACGTGATAAACGCATAGAATGACCTGGTATTTTGAATACCTTGCATCCATATAAATAAACAAAAAAACATGGTTGGTGTTACTAACTTTTAAAGTTTTATTTCAATATGTCTCGATTAGTATTACCAATAAGAAATATTAAGCGATTGAGCATATCAAATGATGCTCATTGAATAGAATTTCAAATCACTTATGGATTAACTTGTACTGGAACATATTCAACATACCAACACATCCTTCGAGCTTGACAAATGTTTGCATTTTATAAGTCATTTACTGACAATCAATCGATTAGTCTATTTTAGAACATTGATTATTCCTTCAAGTTTGATTTAGCAATAATTAACATCACATTTTAGCAGACACACCAAATCATAGAGATAGTTAAAAATAACTGTCTGAACAAATTGACTATAGTTTATGAAGTTACAAAGAAAAGCTGTAGAAAAAAACATGGGATTTAAATTACTCACAATTGATGCGCATCGTCGTCGCTGGTTACGGTTCACAAAAGCAGCTTTTCAATTTCTATACAAATTAATAAGAAAACCGCGAAATTTCCTTATTTCCAATTGGAATGATGTTGACTTAAGAAAGGGTCGCGCACAACTACTTAATAGAGACGCCACGATCGTACCACCTGATACGACTTTTTTTTTGAAATAAAAATGCGTTGGTATCAACAATAAACAATAAAAAGTGGCGGGAAGAACGCGCCTATCCGGCATTTTTTTTATGCTTCCAAATTTCTAATTAATTAACGCGAATTTCTCAATTAAGAGTTATTACGGAATATATAGATTTTAACAGAAGCTACGCAATGGATTAGGGAACAAATTAGGAAAATTTCAATGCAATGCAATTTTTTTTTATTATTTTAAAATCAGATTAATCACTAACGTCATTTGATATATTGGCGCTATTAATTGATCCACAATAGGGAGTTTTTTTGAATTTAAACAACAGTTGGCATCACTTCTGTTTTTGCGTCGTTTCGTGGAGTGGGAGTTCACACACAGTTTGTTGCTCTAAGAGTCGGTTTTATAACTTTAATATTATTATGAAACTAGTGTTATGAAAACAACAGAGTTTTGAGAAAACCATCATCATATATCACAACCCACAACATTAGATTTAGCACCAATTAAAGGTTAG
>NW_017095868.1:0-8555 GCF_001412225.1 Nicrophorus vespilloides
TATTATGTACTGAACGCATTATCGTTTCTTGTTGTTGTTGTTGTTGAATATGTGGAACAAGCCGCGCACGTGCGTTTATTAATAATGCTTTCGCTGCGAGATGATGACAACGCGTCGAGACGCCGCATCCCCGAAATAGCCATCATCATCATCATCATGTAATCGCGGCACAGCCACCGCGGATGCGATGATGATGTCAGGGAGGAGGAGATCGGGATCTCTATTTATAGCGGCGTCAGACACAGCGAGCAGAGACCGATCATCTGTAAAACCAGAGTCGCTTGTGCGTGTCGCAATTTCGGCTCGTTAATTAAGCGGACGACACACACATGAACACGAATGAGTTAACTTTGATGGTCAAAATATGCTTTTCCTCCTCAACAAAATCATAACGTGCGACACAAAAGTAGTAACTTTAAATCGCAAAGCGCTCTTTTCTTTGTATATGGAATAGGGAATATTTTATAAGCGAAGCTTTAAGGATATTTGTTGTGTGCTCAGTGTGCTGTGCGAATGGTTTGTGTGTATGTGTACGTGTGTATATATACACAAAAAGCGAGTATACAACAGTCTGAATATGTACGGATGAGAAAGAGCGTGTTTGTTGTGTGTGTATGTATGTGTATCCTTGTGCGGAGAGCCGTAAAAAGGCGCAGCGAGAGAGGCTTGAAATATTCATGACAGAAGGCTCTATATCGTTCAGTTTTATTGTCACTTTGTTTCCTCTCTCGACGGTATTCTGCTTTAAATTTCACAAAAGGACATTGTGTGTTGTGCGCGCCGCGAAACTTATTACACGACAGAGGCGAAAATAAAAAGGACGAGAAAGCAAAACCCCGCCGCCACCAGTTTCTACTCATCTCTTATTTTATTTTTTTACTCATCCTGCAACAAACGTAAACGTACGACTATTATGCGACGATCCGCGTGGGCGGAGTTGATCAACTTTTGTTTCTTTTCTTTCGTTTCTACAGCTGTTGTGATCATCTCAAGTAACATCAAAGAAATGGACGGATGGACGCGCGCTCGCCGTCATAATTTCGGGGTATCTGCAACTGGAGGGTTGGATTGGTCGAACGGTTGGTTGCATAGGTCGTAAAAACCGGGCGACCGGATTCGGCCGCGGCAATAGATTTAACGGCCGGCTGTTAACATAACTGCCATTAAATAAATACCCTCGCCGCGGCTAATAACGCCCATAAAGCATTTTTATTGGCGCTCTCCGTCGTGCAAGTTCTTGTTATAACGATTATCGATTCGTGCCGTGAAAATATTATCAACTATTAAACTTACACACACACACACACACACACTCATTCGCATCGCCTGCTATGGCTATGCAGGCAACGTGGACGTAACAGCAGAGAAAACGAAATAAACTTTTATCGCCTCGACGGTTACGGATTGCTTTAATTTCATACACGCACGAACATACAAATTGCCAGCCATAATAAACACTGCCATCCATATACACATACACTACATACGTACACTCACTCACTCGCTCAATTCAACTCGGCCACATTTACATGCAAATTGATCGTGTCACACCACAGCCAGAGTTTCTCCCAACAAATACACATAATTAGATTCGCTTGAATCACAAATATTTTGCATCAATGCAGATTTATACCATCAATAAAAATCCTCCTAATTCAACTAATTATTACATTTAACATGCAGTGCTTACACATTTCAAATGTACTAGTTGATGTAACGATAATCGTCGCTACAATTAACGCTCGGCCACAGCTTTCTAAGCAAACCCGAGCTGAACTTTCTGACGACCGGTCTTCAGAAAGTCAACAAGTGATGATGAACTTTTCCTCGAGCACTTTACTCTCAAACAATTACAAATTGAACACAAACTGCTGAAATGTTAGCAAGGTTTCACAACGTAAGAGCGAAACATGTTACTTTGTTCCGGACTTAATAAAAGAAGAAGAAGAAGAAACTATTAATGGGGCGGAAGAATCGATGTGATGTGAATGTCGCGATGGAAACCCATTTGACTTATGCAGCAG
Source organism: Nicrophorus vespilloides (assembly GCF_001412225.1). Lineage (NCBI taxonomy): Eukaryota > Metazoa > Arthropoda > Insecta > Coleoptera > Silphidae > Nicrophorus > Nicrophorus vespilloides. Next base: position 2,025 of record NW_017095868.1, read on the forward strand.
CTGTTGCCATGGAAATATTAAGAATTCATTGATTTTTGTTTTTTTCGAAAAACAAAATGCGCCACTGCCAACCGAATGCATAATAAATGACGAAAATTTGAATATTGTAATGTTTCGTCTGTTGAAAATACCACGAGATTATTATTGACCGAGGTCACTTCCTTACATAATAGAGAGAGAGAGAGAGGAAGCGATTGATGCGAAATGAAAATTGCGATGTTAATTGGGTTACATATGGAATGAAAATTTGAAACAAAGATGATGAAACAAATATTGTAAATATGTTCACGTCTATCTAAATTAAAAAAAAAACAAACAAAGTTTTAATGGATTCAACAGATTAAAACGTCGTTAGCCGGAAAGGTTTTGGAGCCGCGCCAAAGATGAAGATTCGAATACCAAAAAAAAAAAAATAATAATTTTAAAATCACAGCGAAATACGATAGTTGAAGGCAACTTTCATTCGTTAAGATAATATAAAAATTTAAAAATTTAACGCTTGACAGGATAAAACACTATCCGGCAATTAGGCGGTGTCACTTTTTGGGCGACGCGATCGTAATGGAAATAATGCCGAATAAAATTTTGAAATAAAATGCAAATGCAAGTGGGTGTATAATATAATATATGTATGCATGTGGGAGAGCGCGCGTGTGTTTGGGGTGGCGGAGCAATCGTAAAATAAACACGTAAAGTGGATGATTTACAGGCAACAAAACGCACTCGAGCAACTCCCCCACCGGTAATTGCTCGCACGCCACCACCTCATGTGCGTAGATGTGTTTAATTAGCGGAGGAGAAGCTCTTTATATTATTATTATTATTATTATTACTTCTCTTTCAGTTTACTTTTTTTTAAATTTCGCGCGCTCTCTCTCTTTCACCGTCGTTTCAAATGGATTAATTAGTCCTAATTTCCTCCGGCATTAAAAAGAAAAGAGAGGGCGAATGTTGTGTGCATGCTACCTCTACTGCAGCAATGATTACGACCAGGTGTGCGCGTTCCGTGCAGGTGGATGCGTTTTTTTATTTGTTTCGTTGCACTTTTTTGTTGTTGTTGTTGATGATGATGATGACCGTGTGGGTCAGTTGGGCCATCTGTCGTCGAAAACAATTAGCGATGGTGGTGGTAGTACCTGTTGTTGTTGTTGATGGTGCTGCTGCTGCTGAGGCGTCGCAGGATTTGTTGCAGCAGGAGGCTGCGACTGTGCGTCATCGACGGGCGACGCGAGCGGTGTTTCGACAGTCTCCTGTCTGCCCTCCTTCTCCTGCTGGGGAGCATTCTCTTCGCGCCCCCCGTCCTGCAGCCGCACGATGATAGCTATCTTGACCGAAACCAGACAATTTCACACACACTGCACCGCAAAAACTCAATGATGTTGTTCCATCGAACTCCTCTGTTTTCACCTACACATTTCTCTCATTGCTGGTTGTCACAGAACGTACGCGAGTCATCGCATTCACTTGTCTTCACACTACAAAGAAGAACAAATGAGAAAAAACAAAAACCATCGAAAAGTTGCCACCAATCCGCGTGCAGAGAGAGCCACAGCAATCACGATCAATCAATAACAACAACAAAGCAATTCTAATTACCCAATTAACAATTGATTCAATTAATAAAACTGGATTGATATTTATGTCGGTCACTTGATTTCGACACGCAACGACGAAACAAACGAGAAATAATAAACAAATGAAACTAAACACAACAACAACAAGAAAAAATACGCCCAGAGCGGCTGTGCATATGCATAACGCGTTCGCAATTTTCCACTCGTTACATCGCACCACCGGCCGCGTCTTTATTATTATTATTATCATCTCTCTCGCTCCGCAAAATTCTTTCATTCCCTCGCTCACTTCAACCACTTACGACTCGCATGTTTCGTCCTTCTCTTTTCTTTTCAGTTTCCTTTACACTTTCCTATTCATTTCGCAGCCGCATACAATTATCTCCGTAATTGCCGCCTTAAAATATGCAAATTTTTGTTGAGAACGGTGAAAAAGTTGACTTTTACGAGCAGCGCGCAATTAAACAACCGCAGAGACAAATGAAGAAGAAAAAAATAAACAAGAATGAGAGAGAGAAAACGGAGGTAATTAATCGATTGCCCATAAATTAGCGACATTGTAGATACAAACTGCAACAACTGCAGCATTATTTTCTAAATTCATCGATTCAACGTGAACTATTAAATGCAAATCGATGCATTGACGACATTGACGTTGTTGTTGCTATGGAAATGTAATGAATTCTTGATTGACACATTCTGTTTCAATGCACCAATCGAATTAATTATCTTCGTTGCTAAGTTACAACTTTAGTTATTTATACGTTACGTTACCGCGACATTGTGGATATGATCTGCGTACGTAACAAAATTAGAATGCATAAAGTCTGCAAGAAGTTTTTTTTTTAGCATATTGTAAATTCTTGGGCAAAATCTTAATTTGCAATTTGATTGCTGCAAAAATACGTTTACGAATTTTGTCCTTGGAAATGTTGTTTACGATTCCAATTGAAACTGAACCGTTTTGTGATTTTGCTTCTTGATTCGCAAAGATTGAAAATAAAAGAATTACATTACATTTTAAATCGTTTCCTGGGTAACTTGAAAAAAAAAACACGAGCGTCTTTTGCCGATCCAAAGAAGTAGTAATACTATCAAATGAGTAGAAGATTGAATAGCAGTTGCTAAGGTATTCAAATGCGTAGATTGGTGTCTTAATTAAGAAGATGGTGTGGAGGAGGAAAGGTTTTGCGGTTAATTGTGGACGATCGTCACCTTCAATTAATCGGAGTGGACGAAGGTGGTTTTATTTGCGGTTCGAAACGAGTGAGCGAGCAACGTCAAAGTTAGTTCCGGCACTAAAACAACAAGTTTAATATGTATATATCATCCCGAATGCCCGTACCGTCGTGATTGCCGTCTAGTGGTGTGTTTACGACACGACCACTCGACGAACTCGGGGTTCTCACAATGACACATTCGCATCGACACCATCCTCCTGTGCACGTACGTCTACTATGCAAATCTTCTAATTCGCATCGTTACCTTCCTCCTCCCTACCTCCTTCACAAAACGTTGCACCGAATAAACTTCAAACGAAAATTGGCGCTCCCGCCCGCCAATTATGCAACAATGTTTCGTCGGGAAAGGATAATTGCAGATAATTGGAACATGATTTGCATCAGAGATGCTTGTTTAAAAAATAAAAGAAATAAACATTTCGATGATCATCATGATGATGATGACACACCAATTATCGAAAAGTGGAAAGGTCGGATGGAACGAAATCCATGCTGTTTTTTCTTTCTTCTTCATCCGCGTTTAATCCCGAGCGAATCAATTCCGGATGCCGACGGCATTTGCGGGAATCATTAGTTAATCCCATTGGACGAGAGGCGACGCGTCGCGCAAATACCTTAATCCCCGGCAACGTCGCCGGTCGCGATAATTCCACGCGGCAACGGTTTCATTAACACCAGAAAGGGCGATCAAAGGAAGAAAGAGGATAAAAAAAAGATGATGATGATGACGAAGGCCTCTTCTTAATTGACGGAGAATAATTGAATCGCGTTTTGGATCAAAGTCACCGCAATTTTCCGTAACGTCAATGTGACATTTTAAACGTCATCAAATTTGATGTACGTGTTCTTAAAAAAAAACATGATTTGTAAAGGAAACGCACTGATTTTCGTGCCCATTTTGTTAACAAAATAAAAAATGAGCCACCAATGGGCACCGACCGGATCGTTAGAACCAATAGGAATTGTTAATAACGAAAAGAGCCGGGGATGGGCGATCCCTCCTTTACCGTTCAGCGATACGATTTGCAGCTGCAACTGCTGTTTTTTTTTGTTTATCGCGATGCATACGCAAAAAACGTTTTCCTATAGAAATCGTCTAAACTTTTATTACTTTCTTATCTCTCTGTTTCTTTCATTTCGTTGCCCAATAAGAATTGCTATAGCTGCCACAGCGCGTTTCGAAAACTCCATTTTAATTCCTTTTTTTGTATCATTTATAAATTGTAAACAAATACTGTACTTAGAGTTGCCTACACGCACATATTATGCAAACACAATTCAATTACTTTTTTTTTTTGCACATTTAAAGTAATCTACAGCATTACGCAAAACAGATGAGATGAAAAATGATCGGATTTTCCGTCTAAAGAAAACTAACGCTTTTATTTGCGTATTCCTTTACATAAAACCGAATTTTACGTAACGTCAATTTGACATTTCTAACGTCAACTCAAAGTTAAATGTAAACAAATCGTGCACTTGGAGTTGCCTGTACATATGTATTATGCGTACACGTAATGCGTAATTCAATTACTTTTTTTGCGTATTTAAAGTAATCTGCAACATTACGCAAAACAGATGAGATGAAAAATGATCGGATTTTCCGTCTGAAGAAAACCAACGCTTTTATTTGCGTATTCCTTTGCATAAAACAAAACACCGAATTTTACGTAAAATCAATTTGACATTTTTAAACGTCAACTCAAAGTTAAATGTAAACAAATCGTGCATTTAGAGTTGCCTGCACATATGTATTATGCGTACACGTAATGCGTAATTCAATTACTTTTTTTTTGCGTATTTAAAGTAATCTACAACATTACGCAAAACAGATGAGATAAAAAATGATCGGATTTTCCGTCTGAAGAAAACCAACGCTTTTATTTGCGTATTTAATACATAAAACAAAACACCGAATTTTACGTAACGTCAATTTGACATTTTAAACGTCAACTCAAAGTTACATGTAAACAAATCGTGTACTTAGAGTTGCCTGCACATATGTATTATGCGTACACGTAATGCGTAATTCAATTACTTTTTTTTTGCGTATTTAAAGTAATCTACAACATTACGCAAAACAGATGAGATAAAAAATGATCGGATTTTCCGTCTGAAGAAAACCAACGCTTTTATTAGCGTATTTAATACATAAAACAAAACACCAAATTTTACGTAACGTCAATTTGACATTTCTAACGTCAACTCAAAGTTAAATGTAAACAAATCGTGCATTTAGGGTTGCCTGCACATATGTATTATGCGTACACGTAATGCGTAATTCAATTACTTTTTTTTTACGAATTTAAAGTAATCTACAACATTATGCAAAACAGATGAGATGAAAAATGATCGGATTTTCCGTCTGAAGAAAACCAACGCTTTTATTTGCGTATTCCTTTACGTAAAACCGAATTTTACATAACGTCAATTTGACATTTTTAACGTCAACTCAAAGTTAAATGTAAACAAATCGTGTACTTAGAGTTGCCTCTATGTAATGCGTACACGTAATTCAATTGTTTTTTTTTACGTAACAGTGCCGTAACGCGTGACGCGGCCAATCGAAACGATTGAAAGAGAAACGAGAAAAAGGAGCGGATTTCATCTCGACAATAAATATCCTTGGTGAATAATGAGCGGCGGCGGTATCACCGGATTCCGCCCACATTTATGTTTGTTGCCGTTTTCTGCAAATTCTCTTTTATGCGCGCACACATATTATTTAATTACGATTTTACGCAAAGAAAACGAGTAGAAATCTTTTATATTGTATAAAATATATATATATATTTTTTTTCCGATAGTTTTTTTTTACGTAACATCAGCCGAAGAACCGTGGTTATTGCACACACATATGCGATGATGCAACGGAAAAATAACTTCCATCGATTGCATCCCGAACGACGTACGTAAATATGCGGAGCGACACACACACAAAGATGTTCGCGTAATCGTCGCAAAAGAAAAACATCTTTTAGTAAATCGCGGAAATCCGTAAGGAAATTCAACGCTTTTACCGCAACTACAACAACAACAACAACGAAAAAATACATATAACCGGGATATATGTGACGTAGTTTCCGGCGATATTCGCCTCCAGCAATCTTCGATCCAAACGTTCCCATATAAAATAAATACATAATCGGTGACTTTGTGATGCTGACGGTTGATAAAGTTACGCGATAATTAATTTTAATTAAATAACCGCTCGCGCCGCAATTGAATCTCTGCGTTTGTGTGCGCGCGTATGCATTCAGCGATAATTGCGGCATCAATTAAACCGAAGTAATCGAATCACCGCGTAAATACACGGATAATTGTGTTCTACATAATTTTCCACAATTGGATAGAAAAAATAATAATTCGATTCGCAGACTAAAGCGGAAAGTTATTTCTTCTTGCAGGCGCGCGATTTGATCATCTGGAAAAGGAAGAGACAAACTCCACGGAGATTTACGCTTTCAACGAGTGAAGTGGATCTCTTTCACACGAACAGCTCCAAAACGTACAGAAGAAGAAGAAGAAAAAAAAGAGAGAGAACAAGAGAGCAGTAGTGAGCGGTGGATTTAGAAACAAAGTCGTGACTTCCGAAAATACATCTCTCTTGTTTTACTTGAATTTGTTTCGATTCTATTTCTGTTAGCGAAGAAGCCAACTTGAGTTGCATAATTGAATAGTAACAACTATTTGTGGATTCGATAGAAATCTTATGA
>NW_017095868.1:8577-12864 GCF_001412225.1 Nicrophorus vespilloides
GAAAGAGAGAGATTATTAATCGCCCTGCATGAAAAATACCGAGTGGAAAAGTTGCCAAACAAAATAATAAAAGACGACCGTCGTCGCTATGGGTACAAATTATGAGCGCAGGTTGCCAATTGTACGAGATTCGTGTAGTTTTTTTTTAGTTTGTTTATTTCATTTTTGTTGTTGTTATATTGATTGAGAATTTCAGTTTAAATCAAATATTTGAAATGATAATTAATGAATTTGATCGTGATTGGTTTTTTTTCTTTCTTTCTGTGATTTCAGTCTGCACAAGAGATACGGGCAACCCTTCGAACGTGGGTAAAAAAAAAAAACACTAACGACTAACCCTAGTGCAAATGTAATCCTGGTGGTAAAGTAAAGGTAGGTATCCTGTCCACAAATAAACGCACACAACAACAACGTAAAGAATCGCGCAATGCGGGAGACGCGGATTCCGTTTTTGTCGTCGCAGCAGCAGCGACGATAAGATGAACTAAGAACGAACGACCGCTTCACGCGGCATTCAAATCTCTACTGGCGCGGCGCAAGGAAGAGGAAGAGAGCTGCTCCTGCTGGGCACACGGAGCGAGGAGGCACGGGCGCGCGCCTGCGCAGCAGGACTCACCCAGCAGGACCTGCCGTGTCTGGGGGCGCATCCCTTCCTTCCTTCCTTCATACAGATTTTTACTCTCTTCTTTTTTATATACACACATCTCCCTCTGTCAAACATTCCACCCCCTCACCCCCAAACAATACCAACAGCGAAAATAAATAAAAACAAAAATCACCATCATTGTTATTATTATTATTATTTACTGCATTTCCCGCCGACCGCACGCACGCAACTGTTATCTAATTACCGCGACGTCACGTGACTTCCGCCTACTGAGATTACATTAATAAATTAAGATCGGATCGCGGTGGAAAAAAGGAAAAAAAAAATAAGAGAAGCAGAAATAACCGCCACTTTCCATGACCTGGATATTATACGTACATTATTATATTCGTTGACGTCGCTGGAAATGCTAATTCCCTGCAAACGCACACCCTCACACCACTTTTTTTTTTCTTTCTTTCATTTCACAATTCGATTTGTTCGCGAATACAACAACAACAAAAAGAAAACGTACATTTCAGCGTTCAGATTTTGTATTTAAAGTGCAGGCGCGCGTCTCGTCTTCTATTCTTCGCGCGTTTTGAATATCCGAACGCGCCTCTCCCAAAAACCGCAACACAAATTCCATTATGTTTACTCAATATTTTCATTTCAAAGAAGACACAAACATCTTTCGTTTTTACAATTAAATTTATTGTTGTTGTTGTTATCGTCGTCGTCGGTGAAATATGCAAAGCAGAGTCGTAATAATTAATTTAAAATTTAAATTTTACTAATAATTAATTTCCACGTTTATCGCATTTCACAACTTCAACAACAGAAATAAATAAATTACTTAACGAACCGTTTTCTACTTTAATTAGAAATAGTCTTTTTTTTTTGTAAAAAAAAAGTAATTTTACGTTTGCTAATAATGACCATACTTATTCATAATTATAATAATATTAAATAGTTCGCCAACGGGAAACTAAAAATACGGAATAGTAATTGGCGTCGTTGATAACGGCTCTACGCAAACGGCAGCGAGTTAACGCGTTAACATAAATATGGTAACAAATAATTGCGAAATGGAGAATTTTACTTGAATACATTTAGTTTCTTCTATTACGTCAAAGTCACTTGACGTTGTCATTTTTTGTTGACAGTTGACGTTGTTACAACTTTTTTTTTTGACACTTGACGTTGTCATAATTTAATTTTTCGCATTGAACCCAAATGAGAAAAGTTTCAACGGGAAATACATTTTAAACAGTTCAATTATTCGGTTTATTCATCAATATAAATATGGTAACAAATAATTGCAAAATGGAGAATTTTACTTGAATACATTTAGTTTTTTTTACGTCAAAGTCACTTGAAATTGTCATTTTTTTGTTGACAGTTGACATTGTTACAACTCTTTTTTTTGACACTTGACGTTATCATAATTTATTTTTTCGCATTGAACCCAAATGAGAAAAGTTTCAACGGGAAACAAATTTTAAACAGTTCAATTATTCGATTTATTCGTCAACATAAATATTGTAACAAATAATTGGGAAATGGAGAATTATACTTGAATACATTTAGTTTCTTTTTTTTTTTACGTCACAGTCACTTGACGTTGTCATTTTTTTTTTGACATTTGACGTTGTTACAACTCTTTTTTTTTTGACACTTGACGTTATTACAATTTAATTTTTGGAATTGAACCCAAATGAGAATAGTTTCAACAGGAAACAAATTTTAAACAGTTCAATTATTCGGTTTATTCATCAATATAAATATGGTAACAAATAATTGCAAAATGGAGAATTTTACTTGAATAGATTTAGTTTCTTTTTTTACGTCACTTGACGTTTTCATTTTTTTGACATTTGACGTTGTTACAACTATTTTTATTTGACACTTGACGTAATCATCATTTAATTTTTGGAATTGAACCAAAATGACGGAAAACAGTTCAATTATTCGTTTTTTTTTTGGTCGACGGCAAATTTGCATTTGTTTCTCCACGCGGAGATAAATAAATTAGCGTTGAATTTGAAATAGTCGCGGTCAGTACTAGTTCGATATGTATGTGTGTGTATGTTTGGTTGCACAACAAACGGAGAACGATAAATAACGTGCAAAAATCAGTGCAAAAACACGCAGGAGCAGCAGCAGCAGAAGAGGAGAGGATGCGACGATATTGCCAATCGAATGCATTAAACAGCATTCCTATCTCTGCTCTGCTCTGCCCGTCGGATCGATCGATGATATTGTTCGTCGGTGCGCGTTTCGAAACTGGCAGCAATTACATAATAATATCAATTATGGAGAGAGCGCGGTTAAATTCTGATGAAAAAAAGAAACAATAAAAAAACAAACGAACGAACGATGATGATGCTATTAGTTGATGTTATTAATGTTCATGTTGATATGGTAACGATATTGGTTGGCGTGATTGGACGACTTTTACAAATGGAGGCGGCCATTGCAAAAAAAAAAAAGAAACGCATTTAATTGCAATTACCGATTCGCAATTAATTACGCGATTCAGGTCAATTGTTAACGAGCACATATTACCAACTTAAATTGTGTAACCATATTCACTTTCATACGCAAATTATATTCAGTAATATTTTATGTTTCATTCAATAAAAAAAAATTGTTTTTTAATCTCGTTACCAACTTAAATCTTGTAATGGAAACTGTATGCAATTTCATGCACAAAGTATGTTTGCAGTTGCTCAAAACAAAAACACAACTAATATGTACTTTTCAATGTACGTTACTCGTGTTATTTGTTTCTTTTTCGGGTGGATGCGCCGGGTGGACGTAAATTAAATTTTCAAATTCCGTGTTTACGGGCGTCGCGTTACTGAATACTAATAAAGTTTAAAATGTAAGCTCCGCGGCGTTATTAAAAAGTTTATTATTAAAGGGTCCGCTTTTACGAGGCTTCAACCCACCCTGCACCATCCCCATCCCATCCGCTTGTATTTCGAGAATTTTTATTGAACAGTCGTAAACAAAAAAAAAAAAACCCTTCATTGCAACCTCTAAAAGGCGACAATATTTTCCATGCATGTGCACAACTGGTGGAGGAAAAAAAATCTTTACGCGGAGCGCCCTCTATTAAAACTGTGGTCGTAACTACAATTATTAGCGTTATTATTAGGTAAGAGGTTAGGTAATCTTCGCAAGTTGCCAACTGTAACAGTTCAGTGCAATTTATATGAAGTTCGGACGGAATTTCAGCTCACTTGATACTACGTTCTAATCTGAAACAACTTCCGTAATCGCGTTGCTTGTGAAGGGGAGAAATCAAATGGTCGCGCATTTTCCAACAAAAAAATAAAAAAGAAAAATCGGCATGCAAATCGCGCGCATTTGCATTAATATGTATGAATTATACATACATAGGAGGGCGACAGATGCGTAACCGCGACGCGGCGGCTGTGGCGTCTCTCAATTGTCTCACAACAGCCACCCTCATAATATTATTATTATTACACGTATTTTGCGCACGCTTCGCCGCCGCCTTCGTTTCCATCCCCTCGCCAACTTCCCTCCCAACCGACCGACCCAAGAGTGTACATATATTTTCCTTACACGACACTAAACTCCTTTTATTATTATTACCAACTAAATTCGCCGACGAGGAGATTTTACGACTGCAGGCCGTATCTCCCCGTTTATCTCCTCATTCTCATCCC
>NW_017095868.1:12878-20188 GCF_001412225.1 Nicrophorus vespilloides
CCCCACGAAAGCACATATTTTTTTTTTATTTCATCATTCTTTTACTTTTCTCTATCTCTTCCCTTCCTTCTTCTAAATGTATTATTTATGGGGCGAGAAGGGAGGAGACAAAAGCGCGGAAATCATAAATATGCAGGAGGCGGAGGCCGCACGCGCTCAAATCCGACCGGATTAATGGCCACCCGGAAGTGCTTGAAAACGATCGAGCATCAACCCAGAGACCGGGCCGCCGCCTTCCTCGATTTCCACGCAAATTCAATTTGAATCCTCAACTGAATACACGTTTATTGCATGTACAAATTAATCATTTCAGACCGCAGTCTCCTCTCCATTTCACTTGGGAATATTCGTAACATTATTTTAATAAACTGTATTATATTATATTGTGAGAATGCACAATCTACGTGCGTTTTAGTCTCGGTAGAAGTAACGCTTTGCGATAAAATGATGATAATGGTGCGAAGAGGACAAGGCGCAAACAGTGGTGAAAAGCGGCTTCAGAAGGGGGATGATTGAGCGGTTTGACTAGTTGGGGAAAGAGCCGAGCAAGAGCACTTTTGCTTCTCGAAATCCAATTTGCACTATTCTCTTTATGGGTCCAAGAAAAGGCGGCGATTCCATAAAACGACCTTATTAGTAGCGGTCTGCTCTTGCCACTGCTGCTGCTGCTGAGATCGTGGAAAGAGAGCAAAGATTTCTTCTTTATCTCCTCCTAGGATCCTCCACCTCCTGTGCACGTCGTCGTCTCCTTTTTACTTTTTCTCTTCTCCGTTTCGGAACGCTGGCGGATTGTAAAAATGGCAACGACAGACAAGAGAATGGACCAATAAAAGGGAACAATCGACTCGTAAAGTACACGGCCATAACAGATAAATAGATCCGGAGCAGAGGATTGTGTGCGGCGATTCGAGAAAAGGAAGAAACGGGAAGAAGGAAGAAAGGACGAGCATACGAATCGACTTTAATACTACCACCAACCAACCACCCTTCCTCCTCCAACAAGATATACTTTTCATTCTCGTGCAGAATGCCAGACACGTTCTAGATCTTTTCGTACGCTTCTCCCGAAACGAACAAGAAAAATCACACTTTCCTTATTAATTAATGTCCGCAAATCCGGATCGAAACGATGGTATTGATCCCCTAATGCGTTTTAACCCTCCTTTATTTTCTTGTTTGTTTTTTTTTTGTGTGTATTTTCTTTTATCGTCCCTTGTGTAATGATCCAAAATTGTGGCGCAAGCGAAGGGAGAGAGAAAAACGTAAATGAATAGACGACCCCCAGCAGCTTCCGGCACTTTCATTAACGTTTTACGCGCCTCATTAATCGGCCGCAACCAGCCAAAAAAAAAATCTTCGAAAACTTCGCTTCGTTTCCAGCGAAATTAAACCCCGAGTAAGATTACTCTTCCTCTTCTATCAACCTCCCCACAACCATCATCCATACCAACAAAAAAGTAAATATATATCAAGGACGAAACGAAGAAGTGAAAACGATCCGCCATTAAACTTAACTTGAAAAAAAAAATGTGAGTGGAAAAAAAGCCTAAGAAAGTCGATGAAACCCAATTAAAAACAACTTTTACGGAATCTTAATCCACCCCGGGGAGGATATTCACTCTTTCCTCCCCCTCTCAATCAAAATCACGAGCGGATGATAAACATTTCGGAAACATTCCTTAATTAAATCTTTCCATTAAGCTAATTAACAATTTGCAAAAAAAAAAAAAAAAGATACACATGTACGAATTGCGACTTTTTTATCCTCGAGTTCGTGCACCTCTCCAGAGATGGAACGTTATTCCCTTCATAATGCATAGATAAAAGGGAAGTAAATTGAAAATTGATGGCTCAAGAGATAGCAGCAGCAGCAGCATCAAAAACGCGACCGCATATATTCTGAATAATTAACACGCGACGCAAAACTTTCGAACAGACGAAAAGAACGCGAATTTGCGGTGGTTTTTAGATGAGAAATATGTGTCTGTTTGTTTTCTTCTTTCTCTCATCGGTCCCAGAGCTCGAATTGCCCCCAGAGAACGAACGGAAGAAGGGAGAGGGGAACAAATTGAGAAAGAGAAGATGATGAAGAAGAAGAAAAAAGAAAACCGTTGCCAAGAAAGAAAAACAAAATGAACGGGACAAGGAATGAGTTTGCTTTCAATTACGCCCTTTCAAACTTTCTCTGTCTGCTATTTCATATATATATATATATATATATTTTTTTTTTATTGCCTCTACCCTACACCTCCATCAATCAAACAAACGAAAATTTTCGCTAAATTGATGGCTTTTCTTAAGGATGTTTCTGAGAGAAAAAAAAAACAATGTGCTTCTATTATTTACCCAACACTCTCGATGGAAAATGAAAAACAGCGCTTTACAGTGGAACCTCGCTTAACGAGTTTAATCTGTTCCAAAATTTGCGGATTTTTTACTCGTTTTCCAATATAAACTAATGTAAATTACTTCTCTCCTCATCGTCACTCGTTAAGCGAGTCATTTTTCTTCCAATTCATTTTGCTCGTTAAGCGAGGTTCCACTGTATTGTTATCTTACAGCATTCTTGAACTTATATAAGTTAACCGCAGAGGTGACACTAAAAACGTTGATTGAAAATAATTAAATTTTCGCAAATCTAGAGAGCAGAGAGAATCAAAGGACGGAGGAGGATGAGGAGGAGGGCAACACGTAGATTCTCCGCCATCTTTGATCTTCATTCTTTTTTATGTTTCTTCGTCTTTCCGTTATCCCGTCCCAGTTCCTTCCCGGGGATTGAACTGACTTGGGCGGAGGGAGAGGGAAAGGAATGGAAGAAGGGTCGTCGTTTATGGTCCGTATCAATCCTCATCCGCGCGTCGTAAAACTGAATTTCAAGACACGTTCCTCGCTCCAATAAAATTTATTGAGATTACGTGGCTATCGGGAACTAAACATTTAATACTTTGTCTTTCCGAAAAAAAAAAACCCTCAGAGATCTTTTCTCCATTCCTTCCTTTCTTTCTTTCAGCCCAAATGAAATTTATATGTGCACAAAAGCGAACACAATTTCGACTAAATCGCGTTCGCATTTCCGCACAAGAAAATTATTAATAGCCCTTGCGCAATCACCGTTAAACACATTTATATAATACTTTGAGCCGTTACGCAATTAAAATACATACTTCAATTTAACATCATCGATTTTAAACAATCGTATAGACACACACACATCTTTTATGCTCGAGTTAATTCGAATTTAAACAATTCATGGAAATATTCAATTTGTACTTTTTTTTTTATAAGCTTCGTGCAGAACGAAGAAGGGAATGTAATAACCGTAGCAGCAGTATATGCTACGTTTCGTGAGCGCCAGAAATTTTAATATTTATTGGCTGATAAATTCGTAAATAAAAATTCAATATGAATCTACCCTTCGCTTGCTACAAGTTATTGCAGGTGTGTGTGTGTGCGCAAATGGAATATTCAATTTTTATTATGCACGCACTTCCGACTACTACGTGTATTTCACGACACGAAAATGTCAATAATGTTTGCTGGGATCAAATCTACAATGCAATAACGACGATATTGTAACAAAAGAGAGAGAGGAAGAAACGCAATAAATATCCAATTGCAATTTATGTATGTCGCTCATAACTTTCGGATGAGTGCGGATGAGAGTAGAGATCCGAGGTGCTTATGCAGATTAAACCATTTGTTTAGAGCGAGGGAGAGGAGACATTTACATACTAGATCACGCTACCTGTTTGTACATTTGCGGAGCGGCGAAACGAGAGGTTTTCTTTCTTTCTTTCGCTCATTCTTCGTTTCGTTTTGGTCGTCGGGGTGAGAGGAAGGAGTGGTAGACTTTTGTACGCCGCTCTCGTACACAACCAACCCTCTCTTCCCCACACCTCGTCCATCCGTCGTCGTCTACGTCTAGAGCCAAGGATACGGAAAATCTATATGTAATAAAAATGCCCGAGCATAAATCTCGGCTCAGCGAAACTTCTGCCCTTTGTAAAGGATATATAATATGTTCAGATATATCAAGACTTACTCCGACCAACAACAAAAAAAAAATAACTAAAGAAGAGATATATGAAAGTAAACTGCTGAAATATTGCCGTAGGGGGATCAACCGGAAACGGTTATGCCAACCTCAACCACGACAACAAAAGAAACAAGTTTTCGGTTGCCGCGGTAACAGCACGGATCATCGCCGAACTTGATGCGAAAAGGGGGGGTGGCGCTAATAAGCGCGGCAACCAATTATACTTGTACCGTGGCCTAACCGGAAAAAAAAAGAAAAAATCGTGTCGTGTCTCCCCATTATTTATCATCGCTTTCCTATTATGGAATAACGCGTCATTTGTTCCGCGCCGCCGGCTGGATGATAATAAAAGCTCTCTGTAGAAAAGAGCGGAGAACTCAATAAAAGCGCATCTCGTATATGCATGTACATATATATATATATATAAGTCTGCGAATAAATCTTTTGTTCATTTTGAACCAATCAGTCCTTTTTCACGAACACAAAGAAGAATAAGTTCTGCTGTACTTTGGTATCTATCTCTTACCTTATCGTCGTCGCCTTCGCTATCACACTGAAACAAGTAATTCACAGATTAGTTATCGTGGCGATACGGCAAAAGTGCAATTCGCAAAACTGCGTTTCAGCTAATGAAAAAGGCAGTGCAACATCGAGCAACCAAAAAAAAAAGCTGCTCACTCTCGTTTAGGACCTTCCAACTCTTCTTTTTTTTTTCTTCTTCATTTATTTCATACCATCATCGGTTGTCACGGCAACATTCGCTTGATGTATGGTTACGTGGCGAAAGCTGTCGCCGCGCAAACTGTCTGCTTAAGGTCAATTCGCACCATATACTCGTACGTAATGTCAACGATCGCGATAACGATTATTTTTTTACTTCTTCTTCAATTCTTCTCTTCTACAATTGACTATTTCGAAACGATTGCGTTGATTTTATATGCAAATTATTTATTTCTTCAAATCTTGATGATCTTTGAGGTTACGTGTTAGGTGAATGCTTACGTTATGTTAAAAATAACACATCTTTACGTTTAGTATAAAATTATTAAAACGTAATTTTAATAATAAAATCGCTCGACGTATATGTATTTCTTTTTGGAGGCGCTCAAGAAAGAAAAATACTAATTCGAGTCTGCACTTCATGAAATTGCTGAGACTAATTTATTAATTTTCTCTCCGTCGATTATAAATTACGCTGGAGAAGGAGCAAAAAAAAAACAACAACAAGAAAGCAGCAGCAGCAGCAACAAACAAAAGCAAAGCGAAACAAACGAACGAACAAACAAAAACAGCAGAGGGAGGAATGAAAGGATAATGGGAGAGAGGGCGAGAACGAAGGAAAAGAACTTTTGTTCCCGAGGTCCCAGCACATTTATTTAGTGTACGAGAGGAGACAGCAGCAAAAAAAAACCGCTTTCACGTTAATTAAACGCTCTTTTTCGCTGGAAATAACGCGCACAGAAGGAAAAAGAAGGAGAAAAAAACAAGATTGTGTGTAGGAGCCAGAAGCATAAAGATAAGCGCGACGGAAACAAATTGTTTTCATCTCACGCGCTGTCACCGCCGCAGTTTTTTCTTCTTCGCTCTTTTTTTTTCCAGTGTTGTTGCGCAACCTCACTTTTATAAAAAAAAACAAAGAGGGTGCAAAAAAACAGAAGAAGGATGAAGCAAAAACAAAGTAGAAATGAAAGGGGTTGGAAAGGTTTAAGTAAATAAAGAAGCAAGTAGAGAGGGTAGTAGTAGAAGGACAGCTTACGATATATCCTTTTCCAGAGCTGCAACGGCTGCTCGCATCGCTGAGCCGATCCCGAGAGCTGTCGGCATCCCTCGGCGCCACTGAGGAGCCCGTCAGCCGTTCCGACGCTCTGCCACTGTCGTCGCTCGTCGCCGGGTCCTGCGTCATCGTCGTAAGGCCCTGCAACCAAACAAGCATATCATCATCAATAAATAATTATACAATTTCAAATACATTAATGTAACATTTATTGCATACACACAGTGGAAGAGAAGTCCCGCATTGCGCGCCTCCTACATCATTTTCAAAACTTGTGTACACCTATTATATGTATGTTTGAATATGTTTCACTATACGAGTAAAAATCCGGATATTTTGGAACGAATTAAACTCGTTAAGCGAGGTTTCACTGTATAAGTAAAGTATATGCATTTTACCAATAATTGAAACTAAGGTTCAAGAGCTAAGGCCCAAACAAGGCTATTGCTGGTGCTGCCGCATCGTTAGATGCGGTAATTAAAAGACGGCTGCCTTTGATCGTCTCAACATTATAGCAATTAGCGCGATTCCGCAGTTAACAAAAGAAACAAAAAGAAAAAAGTAATCTTCTAAGCTTGCTAACCGCGAACGGTGGCATCATCATTTGCGAAGAAACAACAATAAAAAGGAGAAATGAATAAAAACCAAGTAGGGTTAATTTGCCGGTCGGATGCCCTTTTATTTTTTATTTATTTTTTTTAATAATCCGTCGTTAATTTTTAATGGCAAAAAGTAAAACTTCAGGGATTTAAAAAAAAAATGTATATAATAAAATAGCGAACCCCATTATCGCGAGACGGGTTGGTGGGGTTGCAGCGTGTAATTAATGCCTCCGCAGCGGCAGCGGCGGCGCAAATGGGGGGATGACCTCTCCGTTTCCCATTAAAAATTCATTTCGCAAGTGCGCCGCATGCAGCGACAACGATCTCTCTCACCCTTGTTTCTTTTTCTTTTTTTGTAATTTTATTTCTGAAGGGTTTCCGCGTTCGCCGCAAAAAAAAAAGAGTTTCGAGATTGTTGTTCTATACGTATGTATACTTTAATACATCCGTGCATGCATGTACACACACCACACACTCGTCTTTCTGGATGATGACGTTCTTCTACTTTTGCAAAAGAAGAGGGCGCTGTGCACTGACGCGCGCGCCCGAAAGGATTATAACGAGGTGTCGGTCTGTATGTACCCTTCAACCGTCAACGTAAACACACTCACAAGGAAAACAGACCCTTTGTGAGTGAGCACGAGAAGACGCCGGACAAAGGGCTCGTTACAATTACAGCACACTTAACCATTCAATAAGCCCAACCACAAAGAAGAACTGAATGGAGAAAGGATGGGAGGGCAGGATGTTTGCTTTGCTTACACAGAAACCGATCGTCCCTAATCCGTACATCTCTCTCTCTCTTTAGTTACATCAATATAAAATTGATTGAACAATGACAGCTGTCAATGTAAGTTTGAGAATGGTACTTACGAAATACACACTTTGCTTCATAAAA
>NW_017095868.1:20217-26667 GCF_001412225.1 Nicrophorus vespilloides
ACGAAATACACACTTTGCTTCATAAAAAACAACAGCGTAAGTAACTATAAAGTTCGCTTTAATGCAACGTATAAAGATGTGGTACATAAAAATCGGCATGTTCTCTTATCTGTGGGGGGGAGGGGGGATTTATTGGCAGTTAAAAGCTCTAAAGAGATGTGTAAAGCTCATTTGATGGTTGTGAGCTAAACTAAAGTATCGGATGACGTCGAGAGAATGAGGATAACCGAAAGGAACAATATACAATATCAACTGAAGAGTGACAGTGATGATGGCAGGAAATTGCGTTTGAAGGACTTGTTGATTTGATTCGGACGGACGGACGTCCTCGTCCCCTTCCCAAAGGGTTGGCAATAACAAGAAACAAAACAAAATAAAAATGGGAAGAGCAAGCAACGAGGTTGTTGCGGCCATCTGGCGAGGAAGCGGTAAACGGTGGGCGAAAGAGAGAGAGAGAAAGAGAGTCGGAACACGTGCGCGCGTGCATGACATCTGTCCATGAAATCCGGTAGCTCGCAGGTCGGAGGCGGCGTCGGTTACAAGAGGAGGTGGGTTGTTTTCACAAAGGATCATCCCCGAAGGATCAGCGACCGACGCGCTGCACCAAAACCCACACCGATTTCCAAGTGGAATGATGATGATGTTGATGTACCAAACCACCATCACCGCACCCCTTTTCAAACATGCAGCGAAGGGCGGACGGATTGAAATATGCATTTAAATTGTCGGGCGGCGGTGGCGAGACTAGTCGTTTTTTTTTTCGTTCTTCTTTTGTTTATTAAGCGCGCCTAGTGAAATATATCCGACACAATTTGCAACGCCACCAGGGATGACGACGTGCGATTTGTCAACTTTATTATTTTTTTTTGACGAGCGGCGCCCCCTGACGGCATTACATGCATCATTCTTTGACGGATCCTCCAGAAATCAAGTTACACAAGCAATCATATTAATAAAAAAAAACAATTGATTCGAGAATTTCGGACAGACATCGCTGCCAACAAAAAAAAGGACGAAATTAAAGATAATTTAGATACTCAATAAATCCAACCCCCATAATAAGCGGCGTTGTCGAACATGTGTCGATTTCTGCTTCTAAAAGCGGACGGTATTTTGTAGTAGTAGGAGCGCTTCTCTCCCGGGGGCGGCGTTAATTTCCCGATCTAGATAACTGTGTAAATGATTAAACACGTCGCGCCTGCATTATTCATATGTTTCTCTGTGTGTGTATTTATGTATACATACAAGTTGCGGCTATGTAAAACGAGCACACGCGTTTATATACAACATACATGCATATGAACGGTGCCGCCTCCGACGGTTTCATTCATAATTCATGTCGCCGCCTCCGACATAAAAAAACTGTATACGGAAGGAGCGAGCGCGAGAAGAGGGCGAAAATACACGACCGGAATCGCTTATAAATTTATAACATTCCGCTGAGATAAGAGAAAACAAATAGAAATGACAACAGCCGCGAGTAACTCGGTCCATAAATTCAAACTCGCACAACCGAAACCCCGCATTCCGCATGATAAATAACAAACGAATGTCCAAAAAAAAAAATAATAAGAGAATTTCGCAATTACTAAACCCGAAAAGTCTTTGATAAAATGATAAACTAATTACAATTAGGCAAATATCACAACGTACATTTGTTCATCTGCTTGCATAATATATCATCAATTTAATTAATTTCATTAAAAATTAGTTAAACCCCTATAATATCGTTAACTACATTACCACAATAAATATCTGCAAGATATGCGTGCATTTAACAGTTAGTTAATTAAATGAAAAGGTAATTTAAAGTTTGCATAATCGCCATCTGCTGTCAATTTAATTAATTTCTATAAAAGTTATGCAACTGTATTTGATTATACTGTATCATCAAGTACCTCATTAATTAACTTAAGATGTAATAAAATAAACAGTTAATAAAAGTAAATTGTATTTAATTAAAGCAAATCGATTAGCTGAAGTAATTGTAAATAAAAACGTATTTAATTTTTTGTTTCGGTCAAAATCAATTTTTCACGGTGACTTTGATCCAACAGTAAATTCATTGCTTTCTATTATAATTCACATCAAAAGTTATAGTAAAAAAAAAATAGAAGGTCAAACTATAATCAATTTGTAATTGATTTTTAACATCGAGAATTCGTTGCATAAACAAATACACGCACGCAAAACAAACAAAAGATTATTGAATTAAAATCGAGTAGCGCGGTGCAGTGCGATAACTGCATGTTTATTACGTGATTACGATGCAATGAAATCAAATGCAATTGCAATGCTTTTATTAATAGCTACTATAAAATGTTTTTTTTTTTTTTTTTGGGGCGATAAGATGATGATGAAATCTAATCGGTTCGTAGAAAGCGTTAGGTCATCGACCAAACTGCAATAATTTATTGCTCTTTAATAATTAATAATATTTTTTTTTTAATTTCTAGTTTATTAATAATTTAGTGAACTAATTAAGTTGAAATTACATAAAGGGATCAGATTTAGGCAGCAAGTGCAAAAGGACGAACGGAATTGGTTGGAGTTTGAGAGAGAAGGTGAATGCTGCTGCTGACTGAAAACGGTTCGAAATGGAGGTCGCATTCCGTCCGCAAACAACGTTATGCAACGGAAATTGCTCTTAAATTATTGAGCCATAATTGGAATATGAAATGTTTGCGTTGCATTTCGAGGACCGCATCTAAACGGTTGATTCAATATTGGTGCTGAGTCGGTCGGTTGGTGGAAGAACCAGAGCAGAAACGACGCCGCCGCCGTCGGTGATTCTCTCTCTCTTTCCACCACAAACGTCGAGCGTCGTCGTTTCCTCCTTTATTGATGTTTCATAGATACATCGTAAAAGGAGAATCTTCTGCACGAAACGCAAATACATCCATATCCTCCTCCCACGCAATTGTGTTGCAACGACTTTGTTGCATTTCGCGTATTGCAACCGAAGTTTTAAATCTTCATTAGTAGAAAGGCGCGAGTAGGAGTTAAGTGATCAATTACGCAAGCCATTTTCTGGGTGAAAGATCATCATAACTAACTGAGAACGAAGAATGCAACAGAGAGCAAAAGCAGGAGGACTCGATGCAACAGCTCGTTTATAAATAGCTTCGGATGCCATAAAACGAAATGATTTTAATTAGTTGAAACGCACAAAAAAAAAAAAAACAAACACAGACACTGCTAAATAAATAAACGTTTAACGAGCGCGCATACACACACGAAACATTCGATTTATTTAAAGCGCGCAAAAATAATAATGCAACGAGTGGAGCGAGCGCATGATTATTCTGTTCGAAGCAATTTAAAAAAACGAACGAAACACAATTGTCGACCAGTTTGCTTTGCTTTACTCTACTCTCTTTTATTTTGTGTGCGAGTGTGTTTGTTTTATTGTGCAGTTGGGGTTGTTTTCGAATGTCCCGCCCAGTTCGAGGGAGGCCGTGGAACAAAAGAGTTAATCGGAAACCCGCTGCTGCTGCTGCCGCCGCCGCCATCGAATTAAAAATGGATGAAACCCAAAGCGGCGTTGATTTTTCTATTCTCGTTCATCCCGACTATAAACTACTACTACTGGTTGCAACAACCAAACAACAATCACACGCACACACTTTAAATATGTACAAACTTTGAAAGTGCGCACGAACAACATCATCAAAACCATAACACACGATGCAAAAGGGAGAAAGATAAAACAAAACATATACATCCACAGCCAACGGGGATGAACTATAATTGTCCGGAAGATTCGCAATCGCTCTATTAACAATTATTATCAACGGGTTTGCAAATAAAATTACCCCTTTCCAAAAAATGACCTCAAGTCCTTCTTCAGGTGACGCAAAACGGTGATTTCACGAGCGCGCCAACTTCACAATGATTCAAATTACCGCAATTATTGAAGCAGGCTGTGAAAATCTGAGGCGAAATCTAATTTGATGATGGTTTAAAAAACAATTGCAAAACAAATTCATCTTTCAACTGTTCGATGTGTGAGACAAATAACTCTAAATGTCACGATGACGTTTGGAGGATGCGAATTTGTATGTGTCGGAGGAGGAGAGAAGCCACGCATTAGAAGAGTGTGCACGAATGCATTCGGAGGATCGAGGTGGGAGTTCTATCAAAGTGTAGAGAAGTTTTGGAAAAGCGTCAGCATATAATGGGAACGTTTCGCAGACGTTTGTTTAGAACAATTTGACAGTGAATCGAAGTTGGCGTGATTGGACTAACTGTAATTTAAGTTTCCGGAAAGTTGGCGAATTCGGGTCGAGCGCTGCTGCCGTAATAGTAGTAGTAACACAAATTCCGCCAAACTTCCGAAGAATAAATACACATAATAAAGTGGTAACATTTTTTTCGCAATTTACTACTTACATGAGGGGTATTTACAGAGAAGTGGTGGGTAATGGTGTGCGGCTTCGGCTCCACCTTGGGCCTCTCGATGTCCGTCAGCCGCCGCACGTTTTCCTTAGAGGCTATCTTCAGGCAAGTCTGAAACAAAAAAAAAATGCATTAGTGAAATGATGATAATCAAAGAAAATGATTACAACATGATGTTTGCAACCCCTTCTTCAAGATTGTGATCTGTAATGGACAAAAGGCAACAAACCGAAGAGGAGGAAGGGTTTTGCAGATAGCAATCGTCCAGTAACTAAACGCTTTAAGCCTACTATTGTTAAAATGTTAAGGGGGATGATATTTAATTGTTTTATTTCGATGATGATTTTAATGGTTATAATAGTGAAAGGAGGGTGTTTCTTCGGCATCGAAGCATTACGTTGGTGCAACAGCAGCAGTTGGAGGAATGCCAGCCGTTTACCTTGAGGACACAAGGCTCGAGCACTGACCCCAGAGCAACTCAGCTGACCGCATGATGCACACACACGCACGCAGTCCTTCGAACCGCTCTTCTACCTCCGTCCGGATAGAAAGAAGAGAAGACACCTTTCTTCCTCAACAACAACAACAACAAAAAAAAGACAAGATGAAAAGAAAATTTCACATCGCAGCAGGTAAGAAACAACGATGGCTGAGCAACAAGAAAGAGATGGAGAGAGAGCCAAAGTCCGAAGAGACAAAGCAAAAACCAATTAAACTAATTACGTGGGGCATCGCAAATTGAACGCGCTCGTAATTAGTCGTAGAATGTCGACTTGCTGCAATCCATCTATCAAAATAAACATGTTTTTCTCGTACAATTCCCCCCATCATTATCAGAGAGAGAGGGTCAAATAATGCAGCGAAGGGTCGAAATCAGAATGAAAGCAAATTGGATTGGAATATAATATAATAAATATTCCCAAGTCGGCTGCTACACAACCCCCCTCCCATTTTGGATGGACACGTGCTGCCCTCTACCTGTATCCCAGAAATCATTCAAATCCAATAATAATAACAACAACAACTCGAATATCCGCCGCAATCGAACTATTTTATAAATAGATATATAGTGTATAGCGGAATATAATTATGGCTGCAATTGAAGGCGATTACGTGAAAGCGAAAGTGTGCGGCAAGAATGGTAATAGCGGTGCTCTATTGCACATGACACATTGCTGATACGGCGCGATTATAGCAGCAAAAGCAGCTCTCTCACTCTCTCTTGCTTATAACTGTCAATTGTGTGTGTGTGTCTGACTCTCACTCGGTTGTCCGTTTCGTAAACGTTTCCATTGATCCATCGATCCATCCAGCTCGCACGTCAAAGAGAATTAACTGGCTCACGAATACTATTACAACATCATCATCATCACAATCTACGCCCTCTCTTCTTTATAACTTACAAAACGCGCGCACCAATTAATCATTAATTAATTACAGCAACCCGATTTCGAATTAATATTTCAGTTAATTTGAAAGATAGAAACAATTGAAGGAGGGAATTTGGAAAACGGTTGTGTCCATTGTGGATCAGGTAGCAGTGGAATAAAGAAGAAAAAAAAAAAGAAAACGACGTCTGTGAATGAAGACCGCCACTACAATGGGGAATTCTTCTTCGCCGAAGGGACGAAGAACCTTTTTTTTTCTTTCTTTTTTTTTTTAAATTTATTTTCTTGCTCCTGTTGTTGCGTAATTCCATTATTCACCATTCCACGTTTACCATGAGAGAAATAATGGGCAGCTGCCGTTGCGCTAAAGAAGTTTTCGCGAAGGAAAAGCGCGTTCGCGCTGCGAATCAAAGTGCGCGTTTCACGTGCAACCTCGATATTACGGCATGTCGCAATTACTCTCCGCGTAGCACGCGCTCAATTCGAATAACTATGCAGATCTCCGACCTCGTTCTCACTGCACATTTCATTATATAGAAACTGCTACAGGGTTGCTATGGATAACCTACATCAGTGGTTTCCAAACTTAATGTTACTACGCCTCGCTCAAAATGTATCTATACTTGATGGATTCCCCAAACATTCAGCTTTCATGTGCATATAT
>NW_017095869.1:0-12099 GCF_001412225.1 Nicrophorus vespilloides
ATTTAATAAACTTGTCTACGATTGTTAACGTTTTTATAAAATTATAAATAAACATTTCAGAAAGAATATAGTAAGACTAATAATTTTTCTGAAATTTAATAAACCCTTTTTTAAGCGATTCTCGTTATATTGTAACTCATTGATTTAGTTTTATGCGGTTTTAAAAAATTATGAAACGTATCCTTTATTTTGATACGTGTGTCTAGTCCTTTTTTGTGCGATTTATTTTTATGCGTTTTCCTGTGGAACGTATCTACTGCATAAAAAGACAATTTGAAAGCTAAATCGTGTAATAAGAGAGTTGATTAAGTAATAAAAAAAAATGAGAAATGTAATTTTCTATTATGAAAATAATCCAATCGATAGTTGGATTCAATTTCCCAATTCCATCTTAGAGTAAAAAAAAAAAGGAAAAAGCGAAAACAGACTTCAGTTATTTCTACTTCCCTCGTCTCCATCCACTTTCTATTCCGTTTTTTTTTTTATGTTGAATGTATATGTATATATATATATATTCTTTGTTCGTCGTGGGTTTTATTTTAAGGGATTGAGTTACGTTTATTGCGAGCAATTTATTCCGACGACGGCGGCTGACGTTGATGTATCATTTATATCAATTTTAATCAAGTGCAGTCAACTATCTTGGCGCGTTTTAATTAATCATTAGGCATTATATGGCAAAACCGAATCTCCATCAAACCCAAATCCCAATAGATACATTTTCCATACATTTCACACAGCTTTAAATTAAAAACAACCCATTCCCAATTTTGATGATGCTAGAATAATATTGTTATTATCTAGTATTATAATTGTATAAAAGTTTACCTCTCAGTCTGTATGTCGCGAGATACATTTTATATATCAGATCGGCAAACTCTTTAGAGCAAAGAGCCGCAAGTCTGTTAAATCAGGAGCCGCACGTAGTTTTCCAATCGCTTTTTTTTATTAGCGAAATGAATATTCCAATATAGAGCCACAATTTCTTATCAAAAACAGCAAATCTCTTTTGATATAGGTAATATCATCATATTGTTATTATCTAGGTCGGCAAACTCTTTAAAGCAAAGAGCCGCAGGTCTGTTAAAACAGGAGCCGCATGTTGTTTTCCAATCGCTTCTTTTTTATTAGCGAAATGAATATTCCAATATAGAGCCACAATTTCTTATCAAAAACAGCAAATCTCTTTTGATATAGGTAATATCATCATATTGTTATTATCTACGTCGGCAAACTCTTTAAAGCAAAGAGCCGCAAGTCTGTTAAAACAGGAGCCGCACGTAGTTTTCCAATCGCTTTTTTCTATAAGCAAAATGAATATTCTAAGAGCCACAATTTCTTATCAAAAACAGCAAATCTCTTTTGATATAGGTAATATCATCATACTGTTATTATCTATTATCCACATTTGGATTATACAAAAGTTTTCTTCCATATTTTTTTCTGTTTGTTTCCTGTTTCCTTTCCATAAATCGATAATACCCGTTTTGCGTGCTCCATGCTTTAAATATTTCAACCTACACTTGCTCGAGTGGAACGTTTCAATAATGCATTCCTTCGCTTTTCACCTTTATTATTATTATTCGCTATTTTTTATTTCATTTCCTTCGCCATTTCTGTGTACGCTTTTCTTTGTGTATCCCCGGAAGCGCGTTTCGCCGATATTTATAATACCCTTGCTTCGGAAAACCTTATAATTATTTCAATATAATATGCAAGTAGAGAAAAAAACAACAAGTACACGGCTCAAAATACACGCTCTCGCATTTGATGCATATTTCCGAACGGGAAAATGGAAGAGAGAGAGAGAGCGAAACATGATACGGCAGCAGCAACAGAGGGGAAAATGCGTTCATTAAAAGTTAGCAGACGGAAAACTAAATAAACATCTGATTCCGTATTCATTTTCATTTGCAATATTGGCGTTTGCCAAAAGGGGGGTTGATGAGGAAAGGGGGTGTGTGTGTAATTGCAAATCGCGGCGCGCACTGCGAATGCCCGCATTCATTTTAATTGATTAATCAACACTTACTCCTCCTTACTCGCACTGCAATTAAACACGAAACAAATACAAAGTTGTTTGCTGTCCATTTGCATTAATTTAAATCACCTTGTTATAATTTCAATTCTGTTTATGCAAGGTATTTTTCATGATCAACAGAAAAAAGAATACAAGTCTAGTGAATTTATTAAAAGGTTTCAATTATCATAAAGATCACCAATACAAATCACAACGTGCTTAACTTTATTGATTAATTACTCCAAGTCAATAAAAAAAAGCTTTCATCCACTTTTGTCAACAATATTAATACTATGAAAATCGTCATTTTTAAAACTTATTTCGTGCGCATATTTAGTATATTAGACAAATATAAAAATACACATATATCTTTTATACAATGTTCTATAAACACTCTAAAAAGTTATTAATTATTTTCTATATTTATTAACATAAATCCGGTGTATGAGGAAATGTTACCTTTCTGTGATTTTGTTTTCGTTTATTTTTTTTTTTTGTAATTTTGATTGGTCGTTTAATATTGGAAAATCCCATGATAATTTGTCATTCATTTTTAACCCCAGGCATTGTTTCCTTCCCTGGGTCATTCCTCCATCCGTTCAATGAATGCCAGAAATTGTTTAACAAACTAAAAACTTTGATTTTTACCTGTCCTGTATTTCATTTTTATTGTTGTTACGAATCTAAAATTCATTGTAATTAATTGCTACGATTAACAATACCAATTTTTCAAAGTTACGCAGTTTTTGTTTGACACCTAATTTCGATCAACCAGGAAAAAGGAAGGATTGTTTTGATTTTAATGAAAATTTTCATTATATAAAGTGCACTTATTTAGTGCGCATATTTAGTATATTAGACAAATATAAAAATACTTCTATAAACATTCTCAAAAGTTGTATGTATGAGGAAATGTTAACTTTCTGTGATTTTGTTTTCGTTTATTTTTTTTTGTAATATTTTCAATTTGAAAAAGCGGAAAGATGTTAATTCCAGTTTTATAACGGAAAGTATCCTATCGTGCGTGTAAAACGCTTTACGTTCAAGCTTATACAGGAGTGTGTGTGTGTGTGTATGTATACAAAACACACATACGCTAATACTTGACCACAAATACGTGCGATTCGTGATTTCCATTTATTCTCTTGCATAAACGTTCACTGCACAATGCCCGCACTATATAGTAGGTACATAGTTCAAACTGCACGTACATACGGCGACACGACAAAATGAAAACGGCACACGCACTTGTTTACATCACACCGATGTCCAATGTCCACCCTATTTGTGTACACGCCTAAATCTGCGGAGATTACTCTGTTCCATCATGATTCATATATTCATGTATTACATCTATTATATCATTTAGTTAAATTAAGTGTAATGAATTATTAAAAGTTCATTATAATTTGACTTTTATTATGTAATTTTCAATACATTTCTAACATTTGCAAATAGAACAATATTTATTTCATTCATGATTCGCATAAAAACCATTAATAAAAGTAAAGAATAATTAGACTTTTATAGTTATTTAATTCAAATTATTATAAAAGTGGATATTGTTACTGTAGAAAATAATGTTGTAAAAATGTGCAACAATGAAACATTATTTTGAATTCGCTGTGCTGTGCTGTGCGAATGTTAATTGCGAAATCCCTCTGCGTCCTCTTATCTCGTCGGTAGCAATATCCTTTATTCCTGTCATCGTTATGTACGCAAAACGTAATAAAGTGTAGGGTAGAAAGACAGAAGAGAAAATGTAGCGCAAAGAGGAGAGACAAAAAAAAATATGATGGAAAATGCCGCGAGAACCGGAACTTATTCAAACTGTTTATGAAAATATATTAAAAAAAACAGTGTAAACATTTTGGAATTTCCGTCCGGGACGGATTAATGTTCGCGAGTTTGCACACACCGAAAGTTATACATGCTTCGAGTATTATATAAACATGCATGGAGCTTCTACGCAACAGCGTGTATTTACATAATTACGTGATATTAATGAGTTTTCCAGGACGCATTTCTTTCCTTCTCCGTTGCGAGTATTTCGATTCGTTTCAACGCAATAAGTAACACAGAAATTCTGTAGAATCAAAAAAAAAAAGAAATAGAGAAGAGTGTGCGGTTGTGTAATATTGAATTAGCGTGTGAAATATGAGGGAGGGTTATAGTTGCTGTGCGGTCTTGGTTATTGTAAAGTGGGTGAGTTATGAACGACGTTTACAATACACCTGTTGTCGTCGGAGCGCCATGCTTTTGCACCCTTACATATTTCCCTCCTTCTCTATACTATTCTGCCAAAACACATATCTCCATCTACCTCTCTCTCTCTTTATATATATTACATGTATATATCTATACTTCTAGAGATATATAACACAGCAGCATCCCTTGTAAATCCGATTCCTTCTCTCGTGCCTTGGATCCTTGCCAGGAGCAGAAAAATCAGCGCTGATGCTGTTTATTTTTATTTACAATCACCGAAGCGCCCGCTCCTCCTCTCGCACACACCCAGAGGAAATCCAAATTTCGGAAGAATTGGAGCACCGCAGTCGATTTCTGAGGGCCCCTCACTCGAATTATGTGCAATTCAGCAATCTGCACCGCTTGTGCAATTGACCTTCAACAGTTTTCGTTCCCAACGGACGTACATTTATGGTCATCATTTTTTTAAAGTCTTCCTACATTTTATATACTATTGTGGTTCAATGATTTCAATTTGTTTATGTATACATAAGTAGATTTTGGAGTAGAAATGTTAATAGAAGAATGTTTATTTAGTTTTACTAAAAAAAGTATGATTCAATATCAAGTAGTTTATTATGATTTTTCATTTGTTTCAGTCCTTTTTTAAGATACTCGAACGGCATTTCGTAATGTCGTAACTCGCGTTAAAGGTTATGTTTGCGTTTCATAGACGCCGCGCGAGTAAAGTTACTGTAATTTGTTGTTATGATAGGGAGTTTGTTTGATAAAGAAAGCACAACTGTAGTTTTATGTATCAACTGTATCTCAACTGTATCTCAACTGTATCTCAACTGTATCAACTATATTAAGTGTGTTAACTGTATTAACTTGTGACACTGTCTATGATTAGTTGCAGCTTCTATTATCATTCTAACATTATCGATAGCCACAATTTTTTTAAAATAAATAATTCAAAACCAAATGATTTGTTATTGATAATGAAAAATAGTGGAGAAAGATCTATGGTCAATAGCGCTTTCGTAACAGACGAATATTGCATAATTGAAAAGCAATTAAGAATAGTAAATTGAAAACAAAAGAATATCATTAGTGCCTTATATAAATACTGGAAAATGTATTTAAAAATGCAGTGATGATGATGATGATGATGATGTGTAAAAAAAATGTGCAATTCACATTGAAGTGAATGTAGTGTGTCCATCCGTTTATTTGATTGTAATAGGTGGAATATTGTTTCGGCTGTTATTTCCGGCGTGTATGTTAACAACGGGCAGCAGTTAAAATCATTACGTAACCAGCGGTGCATGAGTAGCATTATAATAAAACAAGGAAATAAACATGATGCACAATGCGAGTGGATCTATTTAGTAGTAGCCATTCATGTTCATTGCATTGCATCCATTCATCGCGCACTAAAAAATTGTGAAAAAAATAATATATATATATAAATAAATAAATAAATTTTGCGCGAAGGGTGAAATGAAATGGAATGAAAAAAAAATGCAGCAAAAATCCGTAAAAATGTCACACAATGAAACGCAACAACTGTGACACCGGACAGCAAAATATTACAGAAACAATAAAACATCGACATAGCAACAAACGAAACGAAACAAAACAAAAGTGACAAAAAAAAAACAATAATAGGGAGAGAGAGACGATATATATATATATATATAGAATAGAAACAAATGAAAAACAGAGCGCAGTGGAACCAAATTAATATCATGCGAGTTCATTGAATTGAAATAGTCAATAAATTCTCGTCATGCTTTAATGGACGTTATAAACAAGTTGCCCGGTTTTTTTTTGTTTTATTATTTATTTAATCGAGTCGAAATTTAATAAAAAAAAAGAGTAAATTATTAGAAAAAGCTATCAATTTTATTAATTTCATTCATCAATTGAAACTCTAGGGTTTTATTGGAAACATTAAAGGACTATTTCTTTGCTTTTTTTTGTAAATTGTATTTGCTATTCCAATGGGTATTTTATTGGGAATGATTTGAGAGAGAGGTGTAGTGGTATGGTAATAAAAATAGTGGTTTATTACACGATGCAAAGTGTCCTCGCGGTGGTTAAAATAATTTATTGCTCGTTCATAACAGCCTCTGGGTTATTCCCCCTTTTATTTCCTCCGTATTACTTAGAAACACTTTGAATAAACTACTTTTTTCCTTTTAAAATTGAGAAATAAACATAGAAGACATTTATCCTTATATATCCTTGAGAATTTTTTTTGTTTAAATACAAATTAGTGAGGATATTAATTCACTTTCAAGATTTATAACTATGAAAATGGTTTATTTTTAAACTTATATTGATATAATAATAATATGTATGAGAAAAAATACAATAAGTTGATATTTTTTCAAAAATTATATAAAAATGTTTTTGCATTTTATATTATAGAAGTATTACTTTTCTATAGTCGAAATACACAAGAAAATAATACTTTCTATTTTTTTTTGGTATCCTTAATGGAATTAAGTCTGGCATAGTATAGGGTGTATTAAAAGAAATCCTTCCGACTTTATATCCGTTTCCTGTATTATAAAAGCTTGCTTTTTAATTGCAAAAAAAACTAAAACTAAATAAAAGGCGTTAGGATATATTTTGATTAAAATTTGTAACAAGAATTGTATTTTATTGTAATTTATTTATATATATATGAAAAAAGATTTGAAAAGGATAGTAAGAAAGCAAAGCGTGAGCGAATGTGAATTTAAAAACAGAGCGTTTCTTGTGGAAGTGGGAGAGAGAGCTCTTTCTTCTCTTTTCAGATCGAGGAAGAAATCTTTACGATTACGCGTGCTTCCGTTTTATTTCGCCCTCCATTTCCATTTTATGTTTATACGTCGAAACACTATCCTCGGAAGGATCGCTTCGTACGCTACGAATCACATGCAAGGACAACAGCAGAATCCCTTTGACTCGGATCTAGGGTCCTGTATGTGATTGTTCTACGGAGGACACGCACCCTTGACTTATCAATGTTTTCGCCACTTTCAAAATCGACCAATCCAATTTATTCTGTTTGTCTTTTCTTTTCATTGTTAACCAATAATAATATATAGCAAATTACATAATATAACTTGGTATTAAGTAAACAATATTTGTCAATATGTGTTAAGCTACAAATTTTCTCCACTGATCACAAATGGAATGGATACAAGATAATGAAATGTGTGTAATATTTATAATGTTTAGTTAAATGATTTCATAAGGATCTACTATGATATAATTATATTACTTATGATATTGATGTTGTTAATTATGTATGTTTGAAAAAAATGCATGTTTGTTTTAGCGTATATTCGCTTTTAATTGATGTTTAATTATAATGAAGCAGCGATGTCTGAGGTTTTCGCCTCCGGAGAGGAACGGAAGGAAGGAACGAGTTAAGTAGATTAGGTTGCATTTGCATGCATAGGCTTTCCGTTATTTCGTGCACCGGAAAACCGATTTGAACAATGCGGCATCCCTCTTAAACAACAATAAACAAAGTGGTCCACTTTACTCCATCTCTTTGTCTCCCATTTCCTTCATACATATATATATTATATGTGTTGTATGCATATGTATACATCCGAGATGTATGCTCATTTTCTGAAAGACGCAACTAGCAGCATTGTTTGCGAATTTGCTCAGTAAACATTCCTCGAATCCTCAATGGAAAGTTCGTGGCAAAGTACACAGAGCGTTTTACTCTTGTACACATGGCGTTTTCTTGGGATGCGGAAGAAGTTTTTGGCTCCTTGCGACGAGAGGATGAAGCGATTGCAATTAACATAAGGATGATGTCTTTAGCAGCAATTAACCGTTTGGAGAATCTCCACAACATTAGCTTATTTCTAATGGAAATACGCGATGAATCAATTAACTTGGTATAATTTAACATTTATTTATTTCTGATCAAAACACCAGATGAACAAATGACGATTAGTATAAAGACGATGTATTTAACTGAAGACATCATGAAAAGTTTTTATTTTTCTTGTTGGCTGAAATACCAGTCTGGTCAATCTAATACAGCTTGTACCAAAATCGAATGAGCAACACTTAATGCAGCAATAAATAACTTGACCACAACGATTTTCCCTGTCCACTATCTGTCTCAGTTCGCAATGCCGAATGATTTATGCAGAACCCATTATGCTATGTACATGATTATTCCGTATATCCGATAGATCACCTCCCTTCGAATGTTAATCATTTAGAAATTACTTACAAAATATTTACAACTTTAAAACAAATTTTTACTTTGGAAATTATATTTTAATTATTGGATTGTAATAATGTATTCAAATGAATATTTATTTCTTATATAAAAGTATGTATGTAAAAGTATAGCAAAATATTGATGAGCTTCGTTTCTAATTTGGATAAAAAGTTAAGTACTTTAGTCAAAGTTTATCTAAAAAGTTTTCAGGAAATCTGCTAAAAGTTCATCTTGCATTAAAATGAAGTACCAAACTGTATGTTGTTATCATTCACTGGGAAATGAAGATCTGTTTTGAAATCATCCTCATCCATTTTAATTAGTAATCTTAAACTAAATTGTTATTAATTGAAGTAATCAATCTTAGCTCTAAATTATGTAAAAAAAATATATGTCTCACATATATTTTTATTACATGTAACTATTTCATTTCTCGACTCAAACAAATATATATTACGTTTTATGCAAGCATTTCCTTTTTATTACGACTTTTGGCTTCGCTCCTCTTCGTCCTCGGTTAAATCGAGGACAGAGAGAAATTACGAGTGTGGGAACGTTAAATGACTATTTTTACGGCGTTTCCTCCTCTCCTTGTTGACACGTGCCGCCGACTCTTCGCCTCGACCACACCGCAAGATATCAAAAAACATTATGTTTACACTTTAAACATGCACGATGAAATTTACATTTTCGCGATTCTATCTAGACGAGAGGGTGAACTCTCTCTTTCTTTCTCTCTATCTATCTCTGCGCGAAACAAAGAGGGATAGAGAGTAGCCAGCAAACGTAATACCGGAAATAAAAGGCGGCAATGATCTAATCAATTCACGTAATAACATAATTCCATCCAGTTCCAAAGCATTGCACTCCATAATTCTACCACTATAATCACAAAGCTCCCAAAAAAAAAGAAAGAAATAACGATAAAAGTTTAATGCGTTTTAGGGGGAGATTGTTAATATATGTAAAAAAAATAAATTACATTTGTTTTTTTTTTGTCATTTTTCAAATATTTTTATAATGGAATTTTATTATGTTATAATAATAAAACTTATTTTGTTTTATGGACAGGTTTTAGGGAAGGTTTCAATTTTTATAATAATCTACCTATAAATTGTCTAGTATAAAAATTACTCAGTATTTCCAAAAAAAAAAATATGTATGATAGATGTCTTGGTTTTGTAATTTTTTTCAATTCACATGCAAACATCGTTTCGGAATTGTTTCCTGCAAATTCCAAATCGACCATTACTTCCTTGCAAATAAATACAGAAATATAGAGTCGTTAAAAGAGAGACGCGAGCGAGGTTATAACGAGGAGAAGGCGAATTTATAACGCAACCCCCCCACATAACAGTAACTCGCCTCGGTCCAAATAAATGTGTTCCGTCTGATATAAAAAAAAAACCGTAAAAATGAAATAATAAGGGCGAGGAATCGATGGGCCTGAAAATCCACACCGATTCGCACTTGCAACAGCGCAAATTCTATGGGGGTGGAACGACGACGACTTCAGGAATCGTAGATATGATTTAATTTTATGATGGCCACAGTTTAATGGGTCGTGTAATCCGAGCAAAGCCACCAAATGCTAGCACACTTCGATCTTTGACTGATTTTGCATAATTTCACTATATATTGATACAGTTTCCATCATCTAAGACGACCTGAAAATTGTTTTTTTATCTTTAGAAAGCGTTAAAACTTAGTTTGGTCGAACTTTTATTACTATTTATCACTTCCTGAAAGTGGCGCTGAAAATTGTCGTCCTCTCGAAATCTCCTGAAAAAAGAGACAACACGAGGGTGGAGCATCATATATAAAGTGACGGAAAGGGGGCTGAAATGAAAACTGAAAGTTTTCCAACAACTTTGCGACGTCCTGATTTATTCTTTGATGGTCACGAGGACGAAGTTTATTGTTTCGAGAACCCGAAAAGCGAATCGGGGAGACTTTGTTTTTTATATAATAACTTTTGAATTATTAATCATTTTGTAAATGATGATGGACGTTCTTTAGTAACATTGATTTTCTCTTTTTTATAGTGAATAAACTAAAATTGGTTTTCTCAAATGTAATTTGTAGTATTATTTAAATATTTATGTGTAGGTATGTGTGGGACGAAAGTTCGAAATGCGGAAAAGCCGAGCGCAAACAGATTTCGTGTCGGAACTTGGCAAGTT
Source organism: Nicrophorus vespilloides (assembly GCF_001412225.1). Classification (NCBI taxonomy): domain Eukaryota; kingdom Metazoa; phylum Arthropoda; class Insecta; order Coleoptera; family Silphidae; genus Nicrophorus; species Nicrophorus vespilloides. The sequence goes on from NW_017095869.1 coordinate 10,637, forward strand.
GCGATTGGGACGTACATCAAATAGTGAAACCATCTTCGTTGTCGACAAACATGTGCAAAACTAGACGCCAAAGAAAAAGGAAGATTTTAAGAGACGAGACAGAGTAAATGAGCTAAATGCAAATGAATTCCCGTAAAACTTTTTAATAAATTACAAAGCGACGTTAATTATGCAATAGCCGGCCAAGGGGGATGGATGTACAAAAAAAAAACGAGCAAATTATGGTATGTGTACATAAACAGCGTCGCGTCCCGGTGCAAAGTTATATAAAATATGAGCCATAAAACCGTCATTAGTGCGTTAATGTGCAAAATATGACGCCCCACCAAAACATTACCTAATTAATTTCGTCACTTTCTCGTCCCTTTTTCTCACTCTATACCAACAAAAAAAATATATATATAATAATAAAATATATAAATAAATATAAAAGTTCCCAATTTCATTGAACAATTAAACAAAATTATTGAAATAAAATTGATTCCATTTGGAAAATCAATAGGATTATTCAACATACCTCTAAAATATTCAGTTCACTAATGTCTACATACTTAATTAATAAAGTATATTTGATAGAAAATAATTAAATATCCTTTAATCATTTCAATATCACAATAATATTATGATAAAACACTGAACAAAAGTCCTAATTGAAATTTAAATCTAAACTGTTTATATTGCAAAGAGTATTTCTATACGATTTTTTTTGAAAATGTTGTGTTTTTCCTACATTAAAATGAAATTTTTCAAGTATTTTTTTAATAGACAATTTTCATAAATATATTCTAAAGTAATATAATTATTTCTCTGTAAATAATAAATAATAAATATATATAATAAAATAACAGCAGCCTTCTTTTTTTTGCTTTCATGATGGTCGTTTGTTGATTTCCTCCCGTTGAAAAGTGATGGAAGGGTCGAAATTCATAACGGAATTCCTTTAATCTGCTTTAATTAAAGAAGAAAAAAGATGCCCGAATATTTCATTAATTTTACCCTCACAAAACAAGGAGATAGACATTATTTAGTTACACAAAAAATAAATTAAGTTTAAAGCAACTTCGTTCTTGAAAGATATTTCTGTATCTAATCCAATGTTAAATTAAGAAAATATAATGAAGTAAAGAAAGAAAGTCTTAACATTTTCTTTTTCTTTTTGTAGATAAGCATATTATTTCTGTTTCTTTCAATTGAAAGATCATAAATATGTTTGTATACGCAAAATAGAAAATAGCTAATAAAAATTTGGCTATTGAAATTGAAGAAAATCGAATTAAATTTCAATTAAAATACTTTTTTCTATTTACTTTACATTTTCTTTTGAAACTATTGTTTGAAATATTTAAATATCTAAATCAGAAATTTTATAAACTCAATATAATAATTGATTCTTCACTCTGTACAAATTTTGATGCGTTCGATTATGATGCGAATTATGAGAATCAACTTAAACAGTAAAAAAA
>NW_017095870.1:0-469 GCF_001412225.1 Nicrophorus vespilloides
TAAACAAATATAACTATTCAGAAAGGAGATACACTTGTCCAGTTCCAAGATGTATATCCAAAAATACAGACATTGTACTGAAAATACTGCATCTCTCCAATATGCTTCAGATCACTTTCCATTAGCCAACAAAATATCCTTTTTCATTCCTGACTTTGTTGGTACTTTTACATGCTGGATTGAGTAGGTTCGATACCCACTTACTCAAGTACTTGTTGTGAAAACCATATTTGATTCATTATGTTATTTCATCTGCAAAATGGAGAGATTGATTAGTAGAGACGTATGAAATATCTAAACATTAGCTAATCAGGAAATAACGAATGCAAGGGTAAGAATATATTAGTACTTTTTATTTATTTCAATACATTATTTTTAGATTTAGTAAGTAGTAGTAAAATTATTAACTAATATATGTGGTACCGAACTTGTAATAATATAAATGAACATTTAGTTGGCTAAATTTACA
>NW_017095870.1:476-22163 GCF_001412225.1 Nicrophorus vespilloides
AATTGTATAATTTGCAATAAATAGTAATATTAGATAATATAAAAGTAAATTATATATGTTCAAACAACAAAAGTATGGAACTCTGTATTAATTTATTTTCAATAGTAAGCAGTTTAGTCGGCAGAGCGCGCTATTGATGTGTTAGACTCGGTAGGCGAGCACAGGGAACCTTTAGTTGCTCGCTTCCATGCCAACGTTAAAAACAAAAAATAAATTAAAAAGATAATTTAAATTTAAAATGTTTTTATTTGCGAATATTCCTATACAACAATTGATAACTTCAAAGATGCTCTACATCCAGATTATCCTCGTTTACTGGTGTATAATCCATCCAATCTGAAGCAAAAACAATAATTAATAGTAATTTAAATGTATTGAGTGAATGATTAGTTACCTTCATCGTAGCAATTTTCCATTGCTCGAACAAAGAAGAATCAAGTGGAGGAAATTATCTTATTAGTATATCATCGCCGCTTTTACTAACGCACCCTGGGACACAACAACAATAAACCATAGCAACAAACAACGTACATTAAATCAATTGTACTTAAAAACACATAAATATGTATATAAAGAATAATTGTAGACATGTTCCTTACTTGCTTTTTTCCTCAGAACGGCGAAATAGAAATGGCGAAAACAGACAAAATATTTTAATATTCATAAAAAGTTTTATTATCGAAAAGTAAACATTTGGAACAGTACGCGGAACCGCTTGGTTCCGAATACAACCGATTTCGTACGAAAAATCTTCTTCTCTCCCTCTCTCCAATACCAACTGATTTTTTGTAAAAAAAAAAAGATTACAATTATGCCGTATCCCGTGAACCCCCCCTGAACTCCACGCCACTAATCTTTACCACACAGCCGCACCACACCGCTCAACTGCCCAACCCCACCAGACGCCACATTCCGGAATCCATCGGACGGTCGGACCCGTTGAAGAACTGCGAAATGGAAGGTGCACGGTCTCGATAATTAAAATCGAAAACTGCAAACAAAAAAATAATGATCTAAAAACGTTCATACATTTCATCATTCCAAGGGTTGTTTGTTTATTTTTTTCTAACAAGTTTCGAGGACGTCGTCGTCGTGGTGCCCTTCTTCTCTACGCCTTCGTTTTGAGCGCTGTGAAACCGGCTTTCTGGGGACGGAATCCACGCGTGCCAACGAAACTGGTTTTCCGATGTACCGCGAAGCCCTTTTTCCGCTTCGCACAGTTTGCAGCACTGCTTCGGACATTTCCAACCCCCTTTTAATGGAAGGCGCGCAAGACGCGAGCCATAGCCCTCTCCATTTTTATTAATTCCCAAACAATGCTCGGCCACCACTCTCTGATTCTCTCTCTATCTCTTTCGCATTCTCGTGCACTGCTCTCCCTCTGCACAGCCCTTAACAAGCTCGGCCCTTGCTCTATGTGACATGTGGAGTTACTCTCCATGAAGCGAATTTAAAACGAGTAATCAGAGACTCTGCTTATTTGAAAATTAAACGCATTTAACATGAAGAAACATACGTTCATTTGAATTCTCTCTACAACCCTTAATCTACTCAAAAATACACCCTTTTATAAAATATGTGTACTGTCCATGAAAAAATTGATATTAAAATATTTATATTTACCATAAAAAAGAAGATACATCTATAGCCCTTATCAAGCCCTGCAAATTACTATCAAAAGTGTACTTTTCATCAAATTAATTAAAAACGACTAATCAGAAACTGCTTATTTTCAAATTAAAAACAAACTATTAACATTTAACATATGTGTACTCTCTATGAGAAAAAGTTTAAAATTAATCTCAAACTATTTACATTTACCTTAAAAAATGAGATACGTCTACAGCCCTTAATGAACCCTACAATATACTGTGATATGTGGAGTTTTTTATCAAATTAATTAAGAACGTGCAATCAGAAACTGCTATAATACAGCTTATTTTCAAGAAAAACACAAACTATTTAAATTTAATATGAAGAAACATACGTTCATTTTAATTCTCTCTCCAGCCCTTAATCTACTCAAAAATATACCCTTTTATAAAATATGTGTACTGTCAATGAAAAAAAGTTTAAAATTGATATTAAACTATTTATATTTACCATAAAAAAAAGATACATCTATAGTCCTTAACTAGCCCTGTAAATTACTATGAAAATTGTACTTTTCATCAAACTACAGCCCTTAATGAACCCTACAATATTCTATGATATACGGAGTTTCCATCAAATTGATTAAGAACGTGTAATTAGAAACTATAATACAGCTTATTTTCAAATTAAATACAAACTATTTAAATTTAACATGAAGAAACATACGTTCATTTGAATTGTCTCTACAGCCCTTAATCTACTCAAAAATACACCCATTTATAAAATAAGTGTACTGTCCATGAAGAAACGTTTGAAATTGATATTAAAATATTTATATTTACCATAAAAAAGACGATACATCTATAGTCCTTAACTAGCCCTGAAAATTACTATGAAAAGTTTACTTTTAAAAACGACTAATCAGAAACTGCTTATTTTCAAGTTAAACACAAACTATTAACATTTAACATAAATAAACATACGTTCATTCCCCAGCTCATTATCTACTAAAAACTACACCATTTTATAAAATTTGTGTACTTTCCATGAGAAAAAGTTTAAAATTAATCTCAAACTATTTGCATTTACCTTAAAAAAGGAGATACATCTACAGCCCTTAATGAACCCTATAATATACTATGATATGCGGAGTTTCCATCAAATTGATTAAGAACGTGTAATTAGAAACTATAATACAGCTTATTTTCAAATTAAATACAAACTATTTAAATTTAACATGAAGAAAAATACGTTCATTTGAATTATCTCTACAGCCCTTAATCTACTCAAAAATACACCCATTTATAAAATAAGTGTACTGTCCATGAAAAAACGTTTGAAATTGATATCAAAATATTTATATTTACCATAAAAAAAAGAAGATACATCTATAGTCCTTAACTAGCCCTGTAAATTACTATGAAAAGTGTACTTTTTATCAAACTAATTAAAAACGACTAATCAGAAACTGCTTATTTTCAAGTTAAACATTTAACATAAATAAACATACGTTCATTCCCTAGCTCTTAATCTACTAAAAACTACACCATTTTATAAACTTTGTGTACTTTCCATGAGAAAAAGTTTAAAATTAATCTCAAACATTTACTTTAAAAAAGGAGATACGTCTACAGCCCTTAATGAACCCTACAATATACTGTGATATGTGGAGTTTTTATCAAATTAATTAAGAACGTGTAATTAGAAACTGCTATAATACAGCTTATTTTCAAGAAAAACACAAACTATTTAAATTTAATATGAAGGAACATACGTTCATTTGAATAGTCTCCAAAGCCCTTAATAATCTCAACAAATGTACTAAACAAAATGTATGTTACCTATAAATAATAATTAACTCTATAAATTAACGTGTAATCAGAAACTGCTATAATCTAGCTTATTTTCAAGTTAAACTCAAACTATTTAAATTTAACATGAATAATCCTTAGCCCTTAATAATCTCAACAAATGTACTAAAAGAAATGTATGTTACCTAAACATAATCATTAACTCTGTAGTATTGTTTGTATTCATATTATATAGAAATTCAATTATAATCTCCCCATAGTCCCATGTGGACTTTTCATTAAACAAATTTCGAAAATTTGATCAAAAATTATAATACAATATTTGGTACTATTTTTTTAATTTTACTCTATTGAAATTTAGTTGGTTTTGAAATTCTCAAACCGTACTATAATGAATCCGGACTGATCGAATCCGCACTATGCGATGTATTGTTGTACTATAAATATGATTTAACAATTTAAATGCAAAAATATTAAATTCAAGACAAAAAATTGTAATCAAACAAACAAACATAAACATAAAGTTTTAAAAAGGCGGCCGACTGTAGGTAAAAAGAACACATAAATTTTATTTACAATCTAGTTGACATGAACTTGTTTATCGAATAAGATTGAGAACCATAAATCATGGAAATGCTTCTCTTTTTCATTTAAAGTTGTAGCCAAATCACGTATTCATTCATTCAATGAACACTCAACGTTTTTCTGTGTATTTTTTAAAAGAAATCTTTTGATTTTAGTAAGGAATAGTATAAGTGACGATTTGGTTGCGATTTATGAATGAAAAGAAAACTTATTAAGTTTTGAATAATTCAAACTTAATAAGTTTTCAATTATAATTGAAAGTTTTGAATGATTCAAACTTAATAAGTTTTCTTTTCAAATTCATTAAATTATTTTACACTTTTCATAAATTGATTTTAATTATTACATTATAAAAGTTAATAAGAATTTCGTTAATTTGAGAAATTTCTCCATACAGATTTGTGAAATTAATAACAAAAAATCAAAGAAATCGCGGAAAAAAATCCAAAGTCTTTTACTCTAAAATTGATTAAAATTTTAGTAATAATTACTAATTCTAACTAATTACTAAGTTCAGTAAAATCCTTCATTTATTTGCTTATAAAACAAAAAGTATACGAGTAAATAAAAACTTATTTTTAAAAATTTTGGTAATCTGTAGAGTTGTTGATTTGGAAACATCCTGTATATGCAACGAACTTGTTGGGGGAGAGACAGAAAGTTTTTATTTCTAGCGCCGGGATTCCAACTTTTATTACAAACACACGGATTAATTGCTCGTGAAAATTGGGGAGAGGGCCTGGAAAAAAAAAATAAAATAAAACAAACAGTTAAAACTAACAATGTCTTTGCTTCAATTATTTTTTTTTCATCGGGGTGGGTGACGCGATGTGGAAAAAAAATGAAATAATAAAAAGGGGGGTAGCAAAAGACGAGCCCCGGCGACGACTTAATAATATCCGCCGCGAACCTCACAGGAATGTTTATTAATCGATGCTACTACTACCATCTCTTCCTCTCTCTCGCTCTCCTCTTCCCTTCATTCCTGTCACGTTAGCGCCGCTCTTCATTTTTTTCTTCTTTGCGTATCTTCTGTCTTTCTCTTTAGAAAATAATAAAAATTAATGGGCCTCACATTCATCACGTCAGAAATATAATTTTAAGATGAATTATAATGAACACCAAAATAAACTAGGACGTAATTAAATCACGGTAATTCTCTTCTTTAAATACCATCTCTCGTTGCATTGCCACACAAATTACCAAAACTAAGCTTGAGTATATCTTAGAACAAAAAATATGTAATTTTCTTAAAAAATATTGAATTTTCAATACTTACAATAAAAATTATACTTTATTTTTTAACTAACTAACCAATTTTTACAAGAAAATATTTGACTAATCGTGGTTCTAACTGTATTATCAAGAGTATTTACAATAAACTTTCAACGTTTACACAATTATTACAAGAAATTATATTGATTTAATCGACTTATAGCAGAAATTTTCAAAGAGAAAGATTGGACAAATCGTGTTATTTACTATTGTCAATAGTGCTCATAATGAAGAAGTTCATTGTAGTTATAATTTCAATTTTTTAATACTTATATCAATTCATTGTAAAATTTCATAAATTCTAAAAAGTAAAATATTGGACTTATCGAGTTATTATCAATAGTGTTTATAATAAACTTTTTACATTTTAGTCATAATTTCAATATTTACTATATTTCTATTAATTCCTTGAATATTTTCATAAATTTTCAAAAGTAAATAATGGATTAATCGAGTTATTTTCATTAATTTTCTTATTTTATATGTATTTTTTTCTATATTTATAATTAATTTATTGAAAATTTTCAAAAATTCTCAATAAGTAAGAGTGCACTAATCGAGTTATTAACTGTATTATCAATAGTGTTTATAATTAACTTCTTATATTGTAGTCATAATTTCAATGTTTTCAAATAATTCATTTATTTCATTGAAAAATTTCAAAAATTCTCACAAGATAAAGAAAGGACTAATCGAGTTATGGACTAAGTTATCAATAGTGTTTACAGTCAATTTCTTAGATTATAGTCATAATTTCAATATTTCCAATACTTATAATAATTCTTTGAAAAATTTCAGAAATTTTCAAAAGAATATATAAAGGACTAATCGAGTTATTCACAATATTATTAAAAGTGTTTATAAAAAAAACGATTTACAATGTAATTATAATTGAAATATTTACAATACTTTTATTAATTACAAGAAAAAAATCAGAAATTCTCAAAAGGAAAATATTGGACTAATCGAGTTATTTTCATTAATTTTCTTATTTTATAGGTATAATTTTCATTTTTTTCTTTATTTATAATTAATTTATTGAAAATTTTCAAAAATTCTCAATAAGAAAGAGTGCACTAATCGAGTTATTAACTGTATTATCAATAGTGTTTATAATTAACTTCTTATATTGTAGTCATAATTTCAATGTTTTCAAATAATTAATTTATTTCATTGAAAAATTTCAAAAATTCTCACAAGGAAAATAAAGGACTAATCAAGTTATGAACTATGTTATCAATAGTGTTTACAATCAATTTTTTACATTATAGTCATAATTTCAATTTTTCCAATACTTCTATTGATTCTTTTAAAAATTTCAATAATGTTCATACATACATTGTAGTCATAAATTCATTTTTTCCAATACTTATATTATTTCATTGAAAAATTTAAAAAAAAAATCACAAAAAATATAGGACTAATCGATATTATCGATAGTATTTATAACAATTTTCTTACATTGTAGACAACATTTTCAATATTTCTATTAATTCCTTGAAAATTTTCAAAAGAAACTCAAACGAAAAAAAAATGCACTAATCGAGTTATGAACAATATTTTCATTGTGTTTATAACAAACTTCTTACTCTATAGTCATTACTAGAACATTTTCAATACTTCTATTAATTGCAGGAAAAAATCCATGAAAAATGTTTACAAATATTTAAAATTAATAAAATTACTAAAAAAAATACAACATTTTTGGATGAATTGAGTTATTAACTAAGTTTTTATAATAAACTACGAACATTATACAAAATATAATATACTTCAATATGAAAAATACAATAATTTTGTGCACGTTTCATAATGATACATTTATTTTTAACGTTACGTTAAAGTTGACTAAACAAAGCTTAAATAAACAGGAGCATCTGTGTAAACCTTAAAAAACTAATATAAAGAGATCGTTGGTTTTTAAATGATACTAGTTCTTTTTAGGGTGTTACACTCTACACCTGGTCGTGTCCCAGATTGTAGCGCGCTGCATTTCATTCCCCATCTAGATACTAGGTGCATTAATTACAGGATAACGCCTCTGAGCCTGAATATATATTTACTTGACACAAATTTTGCGGACGTGAGCAGGGGTTGTCTCCGGTCGATAAGGAAGGATAGAACGAAGGAAGGGAAAAGCGTGTGACATCTTTTAAAACAAAAAAAAAATAACAGAAAAATTCCTTCGAATTATTAATCGCTTCTGTCCGTTCATTCGTTCATTATTCAAGCGCTAATGAATCGGCTCAACGTATTATTATTCACTCGCCGATCAATCATTCACGCACGTCCGATGATAACCCACCGAAATTACGTAATTAAAAATTTAAGTTTTTCGAACGGTGTCACCGGTGTTAAACGATGCATTTCACATTTCCTTTGATTAGCTTAAAATTGGATTTTAATAAATCCCAGTATTTGATTACTACTAAATTACGAAATTTAGTAGTGTTATAATTAAGAACTGTCTGAAAATTGACCTAAACAATAAAATCTAAAAGAAAAGTTTGAATTATTTCACAATAAAAAATTCAATTTAAATTATAAAGTTTACTTTAGAAAAGGTTAAAACGATTGTAATTTTCATAATAAATTCAAGTTAATATCCAGAAAATTGTTAAGAAATCTATAAGATATTTAAGTTTAAACGCGAACACTTGAATCGAGTATTTTAAGTGCAAATAAAAATGTATTAACTAAAACTTAATTCTTCTTGAAACGATATTTTTTTTATTTTTCTGTTAAAAATTCTGTTTTTATTAGATAACAAAGTGTGTTTATTAGACAAAAAACTCATTTTTTCTATAATTTATGTTATTTACGTTGCAGAGAACTGCAGGTCTGGTTTAGAACCTGATTAAGTTGGAGCCATATGGGAGTTAAAGTACTAATAAAAAGTAGATAAGTATTTCCCAATTTGCCTCGTTCACACTGATCGAATCGCTGATTGAACCATTTCCCATAGAAACGCTTATGGAAAACCGGAGTTATAATTGCGTAATCTTTCTCGAAGCTTAACTAGTCTTTAAATATAGATAATGTACTGTAATATTTCGTTTATTTTATATCTAAGTACAGAAAAATCGATTCAGGACTCTTTGAAACCGGACTAATCGAGAAATTAAATGAAATATAAATAGATTAGACTTCACTGTGTAAAGAAAACAATCATTTTTTTTGTATATAAAAAAATATTAATTTTCAAGAATTTATTTTGTCAATTAAAATTTAGATTTTATAAACTCTCATATCCAATTTCTTTTATATCTAATTATAGCAAAATCGATCCCGGACTATTTGAAACCGGACTAATCGAGTAACTAAATAGAATAGAAATAGATTGTACAAAAAGAGACTTCACTGTGTAAAAAAAACAATCATTTTTTGTGTAAATTTTTTTATTAATTTTCAAGAATTTATTTTGTCAATGAAAATTTTGATTTTATAAACTCACATATCCAATTATAGCAAAATCGATTCCGGTCTATTTGAAACCGGACTAATCGAGGAAATAGATAAAATAGAAATAGATTGTATAAAAAGAGACTTCACTGTGTAAAGAAAACAATCATTTTTTTGTATAAAAAATATTAATTTTCAAGGATTTATTTCGTCAATTAAACTTTAGATTTTATAAACTCTCGTATTCAATTTCTTTTTCATCTAATTATATCAAAATCGATCCAGGACTATTTGAAACCGGACTAATCGAAGAACTAAATAGAATAGAAATAGATTGTACAAAAAGAGATTTCACTGTGTTTCATTACACAATAATTTTTTTTGTATAAAAAATACTAATTTTTATAGAATTTATTTTGTTCATTAAAATTAAGTTTGTTATTTATATATAGATAATGTATAGACTCTAATATTTAATTTATTTTATATCTTATCAAGGCAAAATCAATTCCGGACAATTTGAAACCGGACTAATCGAGAAATTAAATGGAATAGAAATAGAATAGACAAAAAGAGACTTGACTGTGCAATGAAAACAATCATTTTTTTGTATAAAAAATACAAATTTTTATAGAATTTATTATGTTCATTAAAATTTAGTTTGTTATTTATATATAGATAATGTATAGAGTCTAATATCTAATTTATTTTATATCTTAGTACAGCAAAATCAATTCCGGACAATTTGAAAACGGACTAATCGAGAGATGTAATTGAATAGAAATAGAATAAACAAAAAGAGACTTGACTGTATAAAAAGACAATCATTTTTTTGTCAATTAAAATCTAATTTGTTTGAAATGTTTAAACTGCTCTATAAAGAATCCGGACTGATCGAAACCGCACTATACGAGGTATTTATCTTTTTGTACAAATGTTACTTTTAAATGTTATCAAAAATCATTACAAACATAATTAAATGAAAAATATTCTAAGTTTTTGCTAGAAATTAATTAATAATAGAGCAAATTCCGCGTTAGTGAAGGGGAAGAAAAAAAAAGCGGAGAAGATTGTATGCGCACATAAATAACTGTCTACAAAACGGACGATTTGGCTGTATGAAATCCGAGGAGCTTATGGTCTGTTAGCGGTCGAATGGGTAATAAAGTTTTGTTATTAAGTAATTTCTGGAGTTAATCTACGAGTTAAATGATGGAAAATTGGCTCGCAGCCTAAGCACACTCTCTCCTCTCTTCTATTCTCTCTCTCTTCTCTCCACCATTATTAATATGAGTAAGTGAAATCGTTTGCGTGGTTAATTATTATTTTCTGTCCGAATAGAAAATTCAATTTTGATTGAACGAAAACAACAACAGCAACAACAAATGTAATTTCTTATACGGAATATTTCGATCAATTTCAACGCACGCTATAAAATTGCTCGACGTGCTTTATGAAATTGAGATTTTTGTTTTAGTTTTATGTATATAGAAAAAAAAAATAATTATATGCAAGGATTTTCTGGTGTGTTATTTATCACATATTGAGTTTGCTTATGTTATGCTCATGATAGATCATTTCCTAAAGGAATGGAAAATCTTGTAGTTCATAATAATTTGTAGATAGAATTGATCAATCAAGTTATTAAACTATATTTTACATAATTGAACTTTTTACATAATAATCGTAATTACAAATAAGTACCTTGCATAGTGCGGCTTCGATTAGTCCGCATTCACTATAGTACAGTTTTAAACATTTAAAAATGAAAATTTCAATTGACAAAATAAAAATAAATTAGTATTTGTTTCATACAAAAATCATCATTTCTCATGTAAAGGTAAACACAGACAAGGCTCTTTTTGTGCGTTTCTATTAGTCCCCGATTAGTCCGGTTTCAAACAGTTCGGGATGTTATTCATTTCAATTGAATAATTTGAAAACAATCAAGGAATTTCAAATTAAAACTAAATTTTCTTTTAGAAATTATTCCAATTTTATTTCAAGTCATTTTTATTTGTTTGATACAGAGTTGGTTCTAACAATTGCAAAATTTGTTATAGATACTCTTCAATTTTATTCATTGTTATGAGATCTCAATTATGAATTATTTCGTAACGATTTTGTTATGAAAATATGGAATTCGTTTTTTGTATTAGGAAACAGAAATGTCTTGACCTTTTCTTTCCAAATCAGATCCAATTAAAATCCAAGTAGCGGTGCCAATAAAATGGCAAGCGCACATGAGTTTTCCACCACGATGAAGATAATGACCCATATAAATGTTTCTTTTTGTTTCGTATGTGACTAATAAGAATGTGTGTGCAGGCAGGCAGCAGTTCGCATACGTTTCCATCCTATATACTAACTATATGACTCAGTCACGTAATTTAAATTTTTATGTGAACTGAATTGATAATGCTCGGCACGTAAATTATCCCACTATGACCAGAAGACGACGATGATTAAGAAAAAAAAAACAAGAGAAGATTGGTTTTGGAGAAGATTCACGAATATTTCATCACTAATTAAGGTTGAACAAGAATAAAAGTTCAGTGAAGACAACAAAGTAACCGCAAATTTGAATTTCCTTGAAATTCCAAGCAGATCATCGCCAAAAAACAAGACGTTTTGAATAATTAATTAATTAATTAGTGCAAAGGCGTTCACGTTTTTAGTTGATTTCGTGGAAACTGGTATAATTTTATAGACAACAGAATACATTTGTTTCAAAGTGATTTTTTTTAACTCAAAATATAATAATAAATACTGTTTTTTTTACAATTTCTTGAAAACTAATTTAAATATATTTCAATTCATGCTATAAATTAAATCTATTTATATGTTTTAGATCGATGATTTAACAAATTTCCAAAAAAAAAATCTAAAAAGATACACTTTTTAGTTTTCTTATTTGAAAATAATAGAAGTTCCTCGAGGATCTAATCTACGTACTATTAATTTCTTAAAAAATAATAAATTTTTATTTGTTTTGTACAATTAAGAAAATCATAAGGCGTTCCTCAAGGATCTAATCTAGGTACTATTAATTTCTTGAAAAGTAACAAAAAATGCATGAAATTTTTTTGTTACAAGCCTTTAAATAAAAGAACAATAATTAAATTTCTATTTTTTTTTGTCCAATTAAGAAATTTAAGGCGTTCCACATGGATCTAATCTAGGTACCATTTATTTCTTAAAAACTAGAATAAAACAACATTGTAGGAAATTTACAATCAATTTGTTTTGTCCAATTAAAAACCATAAGGCGTTCCTCAATGATCTAATCTAGGTACTATTAATTTCTTAAAAAGTAAAAAAAAATGCATGAATTTTTTATGTTACAAACTTTAAAATAAAAGAACAATAATTAAATTTCTATTTTTTTGTCCAATTAAGAAATTTAAGGCGTTCCTCAAGGATCTAATCTAAGTACCATTTATTTCTTAAAAACTAAAATAAAACAACATTGTAGGAAATTTACAATATTTTTTTTTGTCCAATTAAGAAAAACACAAGACGTTCCTCAAGGATCTAATCTAGGTACCATTAATTTGTTAAAAAGTTAAAAAAAAATCATGAAATTTTTATTGAAAACTTTAAAATAAAAGAAAAATAATTAAATTTCTATTTTTTTTTTGTCCAACATTGTAGGAAATTTACAATCAACTTTTTTTTTGTCCAATTAAGAAATGAAAGGTGTTCCTCCAGGATCCAGTTAGGTACTACTATTTTCTCGAAAAATTAAACAAAAATTTCAAACATAAATTATTACAATAAAATAAATATTTTTTTTAATTTTTCAAAACTGGAAATAGATCGTGTTCCTCGAGGATACAACTAAGTACTATTAATTACTAATTTTTATAAAAATATATTAATTTTTAATTAAGAGACTTTACTCTACGTGCAAATTGTGTTTTTTCCTCGAATGAAGTTATAACTTCTCGAGCAATAAATGCGTTGATCTCTCAGACACATCAGCAACATATGGCGGTATAATTCCGCAGACTTCCTGAACTGCAGCGAACAGAATGGAAGACCTCGTCCTCCTTTACCTTACGCACCACCCCCATTGTCTGCGTACATACATATAAAGTTATTTTTTTCCATTTCGCGCAAAAGAAGAAAGAAAATAAAACGAAACGAGCAAATTTGAATACCGGAATAATATGATAATAGATTCGGGTTCTCTCTCCGTTTTTCGTTATCCTCGAGACACGAAAATTACATGTTATTAGGAAAGGAGGGGTGCAGAGAGGCGTTTATTGTAAGGAAAAAGGCATACGGCTATTACGAACCAAAAGGATAACATATTTTTTTTTTGAAATGCTTGTAATTTCGTAATTAATATGCACGCAGCTAAATATAAATAAAAAATTGATCATAAAAATACTTTATCTGCTTCACCTGTTTAATAACAATGTAAATAATCAACTTTATTATATTAAATTTAAGAAAAAGATTTTATGTTCGTTTTGTTATATTTTCTTGTCCGTGATTCATTTTTTTTTTGTTGTTCATTTGATCGGTTCGCTTCGGAATTATGTAATTTCGCTCTCGGAACGTTGCAATCAAGGTTAATACACCTAGACGAAGAGGCTGACTCAGCGAAGGTACATAAAATCCTGGTATTTATTGCGAGACTAAATCGCTCGGATTTAATTATGAAACCGAACGTAAATTTATTACGAGGAAAGCATTTTAATTCGTTTCATAACTATCCTTCACTTCGTATCTCGCAGTCTTCTTACTCAATTAAAATAATTAATTAGATTTTACTACAAGTTTTCGCGAGTTTTTCCATTTGTTTTAATTCATTTGATTTGAATCAAAAAATACAAAATTTTACACTTGAACAATAAAAATATCAACAAAATTTTTAGTAAAATTAAAGTTCTTATTTAACTTTGTAAATGAAAATCAAATAAAATCATAAATTTTTAAGTTTTTATTCCAAAAAGTATTAGTAATTGAAATTAAAACAACGTTATTTTTCACCTGAAAATGTATTTCTGCAATAATTGTTAAATTTCATTTATAAACCTATGATAGTAACAGTTTCCTGGATAATTATCCTCCTGCTACTGCATTCCATCTGCACTTATTTGCGTACTAAAAGACACAAGGATTAACAACAAACATACACCCGAATTCCGTGCATTCAACAAGACGGTAGTCTCCGGCTTTACGATCTAATAAACTCGGTTTTATGTCCTTCAGATTTTCGCGAAGGTCTTAGAACCATGAGGATCTAGAGAGGGGCGCACGTGATAGGCGCAATAGAATTCTAATTGTTGGAAGTAACTGTTCTTCCGGACTCCCTCCGACGTCGAATTCGAAGAATTTCCATTCTAATTAAATTTAACGCTCTCCCCCTCTACAAAGTCAACATTTTTAGTCGTGTTTCGCTGAAGCAAACGCTTTATTTCATTTCGAATTCAAATATCGCCACCGTGCGACAAATAACTGCGCCGCTAAATCCGCAAAAACACACAGAAAATTGTATTTTCACAGGACCTGACTGAAAATATAAAAGATTAAGATACATTTATATTACTTATTTTAACAGTTATCTTTAATCTACCATCTAATGATGGTAAATCAATTTCAAAACATTAGTTCCTCTAGGTCTCATATTATTACCATGACTACAGTAGTTCCACAAGAAAGTGTACTAGGTCTCACAATTATCCAAAAATATTAGTTTACAGTGAAAAAAGTTATGTTTCTTTCAGAATTGACTTTCAATCGAAAGGCCCGTAAATCCGCCTCTGTTTTCCACTGAAAAGATTGATTGATTACCATGATTACACTAGTTCCCCAAGGAAGTGTACAAAGTCTCACAATTTTCCAAAAAAAATAAGTTTGAAGTGTAAAAAGTTGTGTTTCTTTCAGAATTAACATGTACTATAAATCGAGAATCGAAAGTAAATCCATGGCCCATAAATCCATCTCTATTTTTTACTGAAAGGATTGATTTGCTAATGAGTAAAGAGCTTTATTTATTTGATTCAATCTAATCCAATTTGTGCTCGGACTTCTAAAAAAACATAATCGGACGTTGCATATTTCTTCCACTATTTATCTAATATTACTACCATGACGACAGTAGTTCCCCAAGGAAGTGTACTAAGGCTCATAATTATCCAAAAATATAAGTTTGAAGTGTAAAAAGTTCTGTTTCTTTCAGAATTGACATGTACTATCGAGAATCGAAAGTAAATCCATCGCCAGTAAATCCGTCTCTGTTTTCGAATGAAAAGATTGATTGGCTAATGAGCAGAGGGCTGTATTTATTTGATTCAATCTAATCCAATTTGTGCCCAGATTCCTAAAGAAAACATCGTCCAACGTTGATTATTTATTCCTATATTTATCTCATATTATTACCATGACTACAGTAGTTCCCCAAGGAAGTGTACTAAGACTCACATTTATGTAAAAATATAAGTTTGAAATTTAAAAAGTTGTATTTCTTTCAGAATTAACATGTACTATCAATCGAGAATCGAAAGTAAATCCATGGCCCGTAAATCCGTCTCTGTTTTCTACTGAAAAGATTGATTTGCTAATGAGGAGAGGGTTGTTATTTTATTCATTCTAATCCAATTTGTGCCCAGACTCCTAAAGAAAACATCGTCAAACGTTGGATATTTCTTCCTTCATTTATCTCATATTACTACCATGACGACAGTAGTTCCCCAAGGAAGTGTACTAAGTCTCAGAATTATCCAAAAATATAAGTTTGAAATTTAAAAAGTTGTGTTTCTTTCAGAATTGACATGTACTATCAATCGAGAATCGAAAGTAAATCCATGGACCGTAAATCCGTCTCTGTTTTCTACTGAAAAGATTGATTTGCTAATGAGCAAAGGGCTGTATTTATTTAATTCAATCTAATCCAATTTGTGCCCAGACTCCTAAAGAAAACATCGTCAAACGTTGGATTGTTCTTCCTTCATTTATCTCATATTATTACCATGATTACAGTAGTTCCCCAAGGAAGTGTACTAGGTCTCACAATTATCCAAAACACTAGTTTGAAGTGTAAAAAGTTGTGCTTTTTTCAGAATTGACATCTATTATCAATCGGGCATCGAAAGGCCTGTAAATCCGTCTGTGATTTCCACTGAAAATATTGATTTGCTAATGAGCAAAGGGCTGTATTTATTTGAATCAATCTAATCCAATTTGTGCCTAGACTCCTAAAGAAAACGTTGGATATTTCTTCCTTCATTTATCTCATATTACTACCATGATGACAGTAGTTCCCCAAGCAAGTGTACTAAGTCTCACAATTATCCAAAAATATAAGTTTGAAGTGTAAAAAGTTGTGTTTCTTTCAGAATTGACATGTACTATCAATCGAGAATCGAAAGTAAATTCATTGCCCGTAAATCCGTCTCTGATTTCCACTGAAAAGATTGATGAGCAAAGGGCTGTATTTATTTGATTCAATCTAATCCAATTTGTGCCTAGACTCCTAAAGAAAACGTTGGATATTTCTTCCTTCATTTATCTCATATTACTACCATGATGACAGTAGTACTAAATGTACTAAGTCTCACAATTATCCAAAAATATAAGTTTAAAGTGTAAAAAGTTGTTTTTTTCCAGAATTGACATGTACTATCAATCGGGAATCCATCGCCCGTAAATCCGTCTCTGCTTTCTGAAAAGATTGATTGGCTAATGAGGAGAGGGCTGTTTTTATTTGATTCAATCTAATCCAATTTGTGCTGAGACTTCTAAAGAAAACATCGCCGGACGTTGTATATTTCTTCCTCTGTTTACCCGAAAAGTTTCTGGACAGAAAATATTTGCGACACTCGTTTGGGGGGGTGTGCGAATTTAATATAACTGCTAATACTGGTTTACCCACGGAAGGGTCGCAGGGCATATGCCACATCTCTAAGTCCATAGTGTTGTGACAATGTTTGCTGGGCAGCGAAATGATTCATTCAAACCTATATTACTATTATCTAGACCTAGAGGGTGTCTAGATGTTCGGAGGTGGAGGATGATGATGGAAAAAGGGAAAAAATTAAGCCCACAGTCTGAATCCAAATGCACGCACGCATTCGGCATAATTTGTATGCACCCCTCTCCCTTTGTGTCCCTCGCTCCCTGGGTTTTAATCCGCCCTAATCCCTCGCCGAAACTCGTCAGACGGTGCGAAGACATTCCCTCCGCATCTCTCTCTCTCTATATATATTTTTTTTCAATTTCACTCTAAATTCTTGGGGATTAATTACGCATTTTTCGAATAGCTTCGGTTTGGGCACTTTAAGGAATTAAAGACGACCGCCCTTCGAGTGCACGGAATCGATTAAATCTAATGCAAAAGGTGCAGACGATTCGCGCCCAGATCCATCCAGATATCAATCATAACTGACTAATTATTACTGCTTCGATAATCCCTCGAGTCTTAAACTCACCCCTTGGATTTCCGAGCAGATAGCAAATGGAAAACCGATTACGGTTTTATAATTTACTATTGTGTGTTCACTTCAAACATCATTAATGCAGCTTCGAACTTAATCCAACACTACAAATGGTAATCAGCAACAGAAATAGTACAAATGATTAATTAAAAACTAGAGAATAAAGTAATTAGATTAAATTAATCACAACATAACAAAATTCATTATTTCCTGCAAACAATTTAGAAAATGTATGAAAAATTACAAGTAATTAATAATGAAGTGCAAATTGATTTATATCGTTATTAAACAAATCTAATTACGATGTTTAATTACGAATCGGACGATATTATTCCTCTTTTCGAAAACTCCCCGACACGCCGCGTCGACGTTAATTAAAAATTAATAAACCTTTCGTCGCGTCGAAAACTGCGAATCGACGATTTCATTAACATTCGTCAAATGCAATCATGTCAGCGGTGTCAAGTTCAATTTGTTCGCAAATCATGTACAATTTCTGCACTAATAACGCAATGTTGTTGTTGTTATTGTTTACTATTCATTTGTCAATTTTTGTTTTTTTCCACAAATGCACACATCACTTGATATTACGTCTATACAATAATTGAACTTTTTGTAATTTGTTGACAAATGTGTTGAAATTATATTTTTTTTATAAAACTGATAAATTAGTTTCATGAGAATTTGTGAAATATACATGAAATAGTTAATGTATAAAAATAGTAAATTTGACAAGTAGAATAATTATATAACATCAATTAAGATTTCTTATTTATAATTGCATAAATTAGCTTGTTAATGTATACATTAACCTTTTTTTCTTTTCGTTTCGAAAAAAACTAATGAGTATAAATTTTGTTGCAATTATTCTTTTATATTTACGATTTTGGTATCGATCCGTTTTCGTAACTTCCGATCGAGGTGGTTTCGTGGAACAAAACGAGAAACAAACGAAAAATGTGGCAATTATTCCTAACCCACGCAATGGTTGTCAAGGAAACCGGACTGCCGCGGAATAAATCAAAGACACACCGCGTACTAATTAATTTGTATTAATTTATGGTCTCCATGGGGATAGATATGTTTTTGTTCTGAAGTCTTGAATGTGTTGGCCTCCAAATAATGGTAATATTATTTGTATTAAAGATTTTCTGTTTCAACTTTCCAACCAAATACAGGAGACAATTTTTTTGCAGTTGTCTCCCACATGTCTTTAACAAAATTTTAATAATATAATTGTATAATTATTACAATTTGTTGGTAAAATTGGTGTATTTGTTACAATTTGTGTTATTACTAAAATTTTGATATTTGCAACAATTTGTATAATTACAACAAAATTGTGTAATTACTACAATTTGTGTTATTACTAAAATTTTAATAATTGATACATTTTATAATTTTACCAAAAATTTGTGTATTTGCTACAATTTATATAATTTTCCAAAAAAATGTGTAATTTCTTCAATGTTATTAGTAAAATTTGAATAATTGATACATTTTATAATTTTACCAATTTTTGCAGTCTCCCACATGTTTTTACTAAAATTTTAATAGATACTACATTTTATAATTTTACTAATCAAATTGTGTAAATATTACAATTTGTCTGGTAAAATTGGTGTATTTGCTACAATTTGTGTTATTACTAAAACTTTGATATTTGCAACAATTTGTATAATTACCAAAAAAATGTGTAATTTCTACAATGTTTTTAGTAAAATTTGAATAATTGCTACATTTTATAATTTTACCAATTTTTGCAGTTGTCTCTCACATGTTTTTACTAAAATTTTAATAGTTACTACATTTTATAATTTTATCAATCAAATTGTGTAATTATTACAATTTGTTGGTAAAATTGGTGTATTTGCTACAATTTGTGTTATTACTAAAATTTTGATATTTGCAACAATTTGTATAATTACCAAAAAATTGTGTTATTACTAAAATTTTGATATTTGCAACAATTTGTATAATTACCAAAAAATTGTGTTATTTCTAAAATTTGAATAATTACTACATTTTATAATTTTGCCAAAAATTGGTGTATTTGCTACAATTTATATAATTACCAAAAAAATGTGTAATTTCTTCAATGTTATTAGTAAAATTTGAATAATTGCTACATTTTATAATTTTACCAATTTTTGCAGTTGTCTCCCACATGTTTTTATTAAAATTTGAATAGTCACTACATTTTATAATTTTACTTATCAAATTGTGTAATTATTACAATTTGTTGTTAAAATTGGTGTATTTTCTACAATTCGTGTTATTATTAAAATTTTGATATTTGCAACAATTTGTATAATTTCCACAAAATTGTGTAATTACTAAAATTTGAATAATTGCTACATTTCATAATTTTACCAAAAATTTATGTATTTGCTACAATTTGTATGTATAATTTCTACAATGTTATTAGTAAAATTTGAATAATTACTACATTTTATAATTTTACCAAAAACTTGTGTAATTACTACAAAGTAAAAAAAAATTGAATAAATCATTACTAAAATCAGTATAATTACAAAAAAATAATCATAATAAAACCTTTTCTGTAGTAAATTCAGTTGACAATCGTATTGAAAGCTAAAACCATAAATTAGTGTTAACTTAATTGGAGGCAGTGAACGAAACAGATCTAATTCAGGTAAAATTCGTGAACCAAGACCGAAACTGAACTACTCGACTAGAAAATTATAGTAAATAGATAGTGCATGATACGGTACTTAATCACTGATGTAAATTAGTATGATCACAATTTTCCTTAACAACTTAATATAAAAAAATGAAATTATGTAATTTAATTTACTTAAAATAGCACAATTTCCTTAAAAATGAATTAATAAATAATTTTAAATTGATTTTAAACGTTTTCATCATTAAAATTACAAATCAAATCAAATTACCATAAACAAAACAAAATATTGGAGGGTGTGAAAATGAGACTGAATCATCAAGTGCGTATTGAATCGATTTCAACTCGGTAACAACTCAATAACGGCAAAATGTAAATATTTTTGAGGACCAACGTGGGGCGCCTCCATCGAGATTACAGCACAATAAACGTATTTTGGCACTCAAACTTAGTCCTCCCCTACATCCTCATCGCACAGGCAATGAAATGTGTAAATAAATACAGGATTCATTCATCCCCCATTCCACCTTATTAGTATTTACAAAAAAACAAGAAATCATTAATTAAATTCTTCGGTTTGCTGCAGCTTTTCCATTTACCTTTTTTTAATTTTTTTTGGTCGAAAAATGAAGTTATTAAATGCATTGCATGTTTTAATTACACCCGCCCTGGCTATTAATTAAGTGTACGTTGGCCGCAATTAAAACTCCAGCAATTTTCCCATCTTCCTCTCTCGGTTTCACCATTTTCTTTCGTCCATTATTATTGTAATATAATTGAAACCGATGCAATTGCGTGCGTGCCGCAGCCCAACAGTTTACGTGTATGCATATACATACATTTTTTTTGTCATAGTTGTGGGAACTTCTTGATATGTAAATATTTCCGGTGCAGAAGCAGCAAGTCTGCTCGAAAACGGTGAGATCGCAGACGTCGTCGTTCCCAACAAACAAACAAACAAACAAGAAAAACAAATACAAAAAAATTAAAATGCGTTTCGTACATGTCTCAATTTCGATCCACGTGTATTTAGTGTACATTCTTTTCGTCTAATTCCTCCTGCTCAGTGACGGTTTCATTACAGTTCTTTCATACGTATAGTTTTTCTCTTTTCCTCTTCTTTCCTTCTTTTTCCCTTTATCTTTTTGTAGGAAATAATTAGGCGCGCACTCCAGTTTTTCGTTTCGTCAACTCACGTAATTACACCTAATGAATACCTTTTGTAGTCTCTAGTGCACGGTCAAATTGAAAATAATGCTTTTGAAAGAAAAAAAAACGTAGTAAAAAAAATGTATCAAACATCCGTTGCGGATGTCTAAGTCTGTTCATCTCTTTGGCTTTTCACCCAAAAAAAATATTAATAATGTATGAATTTTTACATTTTGCACGGATTTCTTTCGAAAGTGTCATTAAATTTGTAACACTTGTACCTTTATTTAAATAAAATTTAGAATTTAAACAAAAACTCTCTTTAAAAAAAAATAAATCATCATGTAAAATTTTAATCATAATAAAAATAAATATTATTCATGACGTATTCATATTATTAACATTTGTTTATATAGAATTAATGCATTGTTTAAATTAGACTTAATAATAGTGGCAACAGTAATATTCATGAATATGAATGACAAGAATATTTGTTTCCAGTAGTAATTTTTTCATTTTATTTACAAGCTGTATCGTTTACATAGGATTAACGCGTTGTTTAAATAAGGCTTAACAATAGAGGTTAACCTATAACACAAAATATTTACTCATCCCTTTAAGCCCTATATAAACGATTAGCGGTAACGGTAATAATCATTAAAACAGCGTTTTCCAAACTGTGAGGCGCGCCTCCCTGGGGACGCGTGCACTAGTCTAAGGGAAGGCGCGAATATTAGTAGCAGTGTGTATCTATACTTTAGCAGATATTTGGAAAATTGCT
>NW_017095871.1:0-5886 GCF_001412225.1 Nicrophorus vespilloides
TAGGTTGTTGCAAATTGCAGCAATTTTTTTACGCCTCCTCATGTGCAATTTTGAAAGCCTTTGACAACCAAAAAGACGACAGATTTGCTTTGGTCTCAAATTGAATACAGTATTTGATGGAAGTTCAAGAATTGCCTCTGCCAAACCTGAGGTTCTTCTGGTATGTTAGTAATTTCACATTTAAAAGGATCTACAACCCAATTCACAGTTTGTACATCAAGATCTGAAAAGTAGTCAGAGAACCGCTCTCTGAGTTTGGTAAGATGAAATTTCACTTTAAAAGGATCTACAACCCAATTCACAGTTTGTACATCAAGATCTGAAAAGTAGTCAGAGAACCGCTCTCTGAGTTTGGTAAGATGAAATTTCCCAAAAAAAATTCATTTTTACCCCATTTTGGGTAATTTACCCCGGTTCCCCAACCGCTGTTTTAGACGTACTTAATGACCGTAAAGGAAAACAAACTTTACGATCTTTAGAAATAATTAGGGATGATCTCCCCAACGAGACCGCACACGAATCGTCTGCTCCCATTTGCGGAATTAGCCGGAGGGGATAAGCATCTGGAAAACATTGTCGTGGTAATTGAGATCGCAATCGGCAACAGGTTGCGGCAGTTTGTGTTTCTGTCTCCCTGCTGCCTCCCTTCATTTACAAATGCGTGTAAAACCAGAGCCAACTCTCTCTTTCGTCCATCCGCTAGAGCGGAGACTTTGCACTCGGAACACGACGACTGCGGCTCTAATTTAATTAAATGATCATTGCGTTTTGATTACGGCTAATTGAAATTAACGGCGGCGGCGGCTGTGGCTGTGGAATACACGGAGCAGGCAATTGTTCCCGCGTATCGCTTGTTCTGGTCGAACTGCAAAACTAAAATGGCAAACGCACACAGCAGCGAGTTTTGCTCTTCGCCATTGTTTATTTGTTTGTTTGTTGTTGGCAATAATATCGAACACTTGCATTTGACGTGTGCTGCGGCGAGATAACGGGGGCGGCGGTTTTAGTTGAGCGGCAAAACCCTGCGGTATTCGCTTAAATCATAACACATGCACGACCGAAACTGGAACATCCTTCTTCTGTTACCGCAAAATTTCTTTTTCATTCATTCATTATGAAACGCCGAAATGGAATTTTCAAGCGGCATAAATCTCTCAAATAAATTTTTTTTTAATATAAAACCTGATTTATATCGTCGTCGTTTCGGTTCATTATTAAGAATTTACCTTCGTCGAAATGAAAATTTCCAAAAACAAAGATACCTTTGAAAACTTTAATGGACTCTCTTTAATTCTAATTTGAATTTACAAACGCGAGAATGCCATGGAATTTGTAAACAAATGAATCCGTGAAATAATATATATTGAAAAAAAGGATTAATTCATTAAAAGTATTTGGTTTGCAAATGAGATTGAGTAAAACTGAGAGGAATATCGGAAGGGATCAAAGGGTGCTTAGTATATATAATATGTCACTTTGCGAAACGTCAGTTACCTTGTATTAGTTTCAGTTAAAGTGCAGATACCGGAAAGCCATCAAAACTTTGCCTCTATATTGCCAATAATCTCCTCCACTCTGTACATCATCTTGTTAAGACACGCAACTCCCTTTTTACACAGATACTAAGAAATAATTAGAAAACTAAATATAAGCACAAACTCGAGCACAAACGTCACAAATTCTATTGTTTCGTAATTACGTAATACGAAGATAGATGGACTCGTTTCTTTTTTTTTAATTATTACATCCGGTTCGGAACAAAGCTTGCAATTAACACGTTGCCAGATGCAAAAGGCGCGAGCTGTAAAATTTCATTTCGTAATTGAAACATGTTTTTCTCTCATCATTTTTGTTGTTCCAATAATTAATTTACTTCCCAAAGGAATAAACAAAATAAAACAAAACAAAAAAATACACCTAGTACACGTAATGTTTTTTTTTTGTTTGCAGTTAATTCGCAACTCCATCTCGTTTTCCTCTTTGTCGTCAACATTTTATTAGGGTTTTTTTTCTTTATATTATTAATTCCGTTTCCTTCTGCGATTAAACGCGGCGACGAAACGATCCATAAAACGATCCATTTAACGAAATTAAGCTGCGGATACTAATTCCCGGCGCGTCCACCAATGTCGTTGATATTTTGTTTTGTTTTTTTTTTAATGCTTATGTAACCAGATGCGCGAAAGCGATGCAAAATTGCATAATTTAAGCTCAAGTCCAATGTATGCGCCGTGCAAATACAATTAATATTCGCTGTTTGTTTTATTATGTAATCGTTTGTAAACGTTTTAAAAATCGCTTAGAAGCTAATTGACACTTGAACGTACATTATAATGAAACGATGCGATCGATGCGATTAATATTTACGTAACTAATCTGTGAATTTGTGTACGTGATCGCGTTTGCGGGGAACCGTATTAGTGTCCCGATTAATTATTAACCGTTGTGGAACATGCTGATGTGTTTTCGCTTCCGAGACCTAATGAAAAATGCACGTCAATGACGTCTGCATCGGTGACAGTTTACATAATGTCATTTTCAGCTACGCCTTCTCGATTACAATCTTATTTGTAATGCATTCATTTATTTTGTTTTTTTTTCAATTGTTTCTTCTGAAACGATTAATATATAGTTGAAAAACATAATTAAAAATGATAACAGAAATTTATAATATAGGTTGATAACGTAATATGTGCATTAAATTCAAATCTGCTGGGAATTCTAATATAAGTATGTATTATCGTAATGGATCTTAAATGGCTTTAAAATGAGTGGATGTAATTAAAAGATCTTAATTAATTGGTGTTCATTTCGTGCAATAATTAGCATATTTTTTAATTAAAAAAAAACGCGATGTTGAAGGGAGATCCTCGGGGAATGAACGTGTCGTAATTGAACGGCTTCAGTAAATATAGCTTAAAATTGGGAGAGTAATTAGAACAAAGTGTTTTTTTTATACGTTTTCTTGTTTGTTTATTGTGATGTAGTGGAAGATGATGTGAGTGCGTTTGTAATTGATGCAGGAAACGCACAAATTATTGATTAAGTTTGTAAAAGGGCCGCACGTTTCCATCGATCGATACAAAATTTATATCTATGTTTTGTGCGTGCGTGTGTTTGAGTGTGGATAATGCGAGGATGACGATGATGATGATGATGATGTTGATGTGCGGACGAGAGAAAGGACGTGATTGTGACAAGGGGTGGAGAACTGACGCTGCTTGTGGCGTATATATATAAAAATAGTATCGTGCGGATGCACAATTTGTGGACGCTTAATTGGGTCTTAATATATCTTATAGCGACAAAGCGAAAACAACAAGTGTATACTTGTCACGGGCACGAAACAGGTGAGGCTGTGTTGTATTGTTGTTTTTTTTTTTTGGTATCTTCTTCTTCTTTTTTTTTATTATTATTATAGTCACCATGGTTATTGTGTCGAGAGGAGGGAACGACATCTATTTCATCCCATTAGCATTAACGGCGCCCAAAAGGGCAGTCCTTTTCACGTTTTCAATCGAAAGAAAAGCAAAAAAATATATGTATGGAATATGAGAAGAAAGATCGAATTGGATATGAAGTATTACGGCAAATTGGTTGTCAAAATGTAAGAATGGGATCAATGTGCGTCAATGCGAAACGAAATTGCATTTCTAAGCAATTTCATTCAATAATCGTCATTTATTTATTTTCTATTATTAAAATAAGTTACATTTATGAACTGTCAATTTTGACATTCACAAATTTGACTTATGTCATTAAGTGACGTTTAATGATTTATGTCATTAAGTGACGTTTCCTTTGTCACAACTACCTTCGTATTCTCTTTTGCTGCAAAAATCAATAGCACTTTCTTGAATCACCCATTTAATGATGAGACATAATTCTATGTGTCATAGTTTTTGATCGACAATAAACTTTTAAAACATTTCCTAACAATAGAGTATATTATTATATAATACATTACAACTAATAATCAGGTCATAAGTTTGTTTCTTAATTTCAATTAATTTCATTGGAAATCAATAATACAACTAAATAATAACCTAAAAATAAAACTGTCATTAAATGACAATCTATCGATCAAAGTTAACTGTATCGGATGAGTGGTTGAGTCAGTAATTGTTTCATTTCTGTTAATTGGAAAGTGGTTGCATTTGAGTTAGCATAAACGTATTCGAATGGTTTTTGGCAGATGGACGAAGAGGAAATTTTAGCATATTTTTAATTATCCTTCAGACTTTCAACGTAATCATCAATTATTTCGACGCTCGACGACTTTATAAATTGACTAACAAAAAAAATTGTTCAACGAAACGATAATAATTTAACAATCTCCAAAGTAACAGACATAAAAAAAAATTGACAATTAATGCGATGAATAATCTTTGATTGTTTTCTTTCGACATTTTTTTAATCTTCTTGTAATTCCCCAATTAGAATTAATTAATTAATATAAACGTTACCTCAAAGATTCCCGATGTGAAGAGAGAAAGAAAAAAAAAAGTAAAGAATAATTGAAGAATTAAGATCAAAGACGTTTACAAGTTTGCCAATGACATTCGATTAAGATTATTATCGTAGCAACCAGTCCCTTTTCCTCCTACTCCTCCAACCAACGACAAAACAAAATTAAAAAAAAATATTATGCAAAGCCACCCACGAATCGAACGATCAGAATTTCTGTTGTTTCAATTAATTTGCGATTTAAATGCGAATCCGCTAATACAAATAATCCGCGTTCTGTGGTGACGGGGGGTGGTTTCCTGGTTTAGATTAAATAAATTGTAAAAAAAACAAAATAACAGAAACAAATGTGCGGGATATTTATGTTCGCGATTTATTTTCTGCGAACGAAATTTGAATTTCAATTTGAAATTGAAATGATTGCCCCGATTCCCGCATTTCCGATTGAAATAATATTGTCATAGTTACTGCTAGTAGACTTGTTGCTTTGTCGTCGCTTTAAATAAACCTGCAGAGAGCGGAAGTAGATGAATTCAATGGGAGAGAGAGAGAGAGAATGGAGATTTCAATTCAATATTTTACATCAATTGGAGACGAAAACGAATACGAATCGAAACTGTAATTAATTTTCGTAGTTGGCGTTTCGCTAATTGACGCCCAGTTTCAAATTGAACAGATGAGCGAGTAAATGTTAGTCTTTTTTTTTTTTAATAAATTTTGACGAACGTTGGCTTGGAAACGTCAAATAAAATAGATTAGTTGGTAGAGGTGATTTGTTTCGGGCTGTGATTTGTACTTACTTTCATAGTCGTTATATGCAGGAGCAGCAGAAGTGAATTCCGTGGCGACGATCAAGACCAAGAGGAAGAGACAGCAGTACTTTATGTTAAGCATGTTTGCTGAAACAGAAAGATAAATACAATTTATATTTGGTGCATTCAAATGAAGGTTAAAGTGCTAAACATTATGACAGGTAAGTGACGTTTCTTAATACTTGTCATTTCATGGTTACCTTTGTTTTCATTTATTTTTAGTATAATTGAGCCGTTCATTTTGAAAGTGACTTAAGTCCATTTATCTTTAATTTGAAATACTTAAGGTTTTGCGTTTTTACAAAATTAAAAATATACGTAAGATATATGGTTGACTTGCAATGTAAATCGCATTTAAGGGATTTAATTTTATACATCCTAAATTATTATTAAGTGTATAATATGACCTTGCTTACCTTAAAAGGACTTAGGTCACTTTCAAAATAAAAATTTGTTTTGTTACAAAAAGTGAAAGAGCTTAAGTCCATTACATATAGCTTAAAAAATAGAAAAAAAAAACATTTAAATTATATTTTTAGATAATAGAAATAAATTTAGTAACAAGTTATTCGTTAACATTCTCGAGTATATATGCGGTATATACCGT